>NW_019417208.1:0-6061 GCF_000390285.2 Anoplophora glabripennis | reverse complement strand
AAAAATTAACATTTTCAAAAATTAAGTTTTTTTTCGAAATCATGCTTTGTAAGTGAGCCAAAGACCCAGAACATATTCTTAGAACATAAATGAAGAAATCTGTAAATGGATTGCATTTAATTTTAATTCTGTCGCCAAAGGCACTGATTTGTTTATTACTTTTTTCTTAAAAAAATAAGACTATCATGTTATTTCGACCATATTTCCGTTAATTTTGATTTTAAAGAGTTTTAAAAAAGCTCATTTTAAAGGTTTTTCAAAGTAAGTAAGTAAAGTAAGTAATATTTATGGTTTTGGCGTTGTTTAACGTTAACTGGTTCCAATTTAGTTTTTAGCTAACATATAATAATGTTTAAAAATCCATAACTCGGTTCATATTGCAATTAGAGAAAAACAAAATGATGCCATTAGATTTGTTTTTTTATTACCTTTCTTTTTGTTCATTACAACTTTTTCGTTAAATCCAATGGTTTCAGAATTATTTGCAAAAACCTGTCAGAAAACAAGTACTTTTTCAGTAAAAAATGAACATTTTTAATGTCGAATTACTCGGAAAGTAGGTATTGGATTATCCAAAAAACTTTATATAACATTTTTGTTACTTAAAATTGACTCCTCTATCGATTCCCGTGATTATTTTGGGCGTAAAAATGTCCACCCCGAAGAAGGGGTGGTAACCACCTCCAGGCCAAAAGCACATTTCGGCACTATATAAGTTTTGTTCTTTGAAGCATTCCCCACATTCAGTCAAAATTTCACGTCAATCGGTTCGGTTATAAAGAATTCGGAGGTAGAAACCCTGAGTAACTGGACTAATTGGGAAATATTTTATTATTAATTAAAAACCATCAAAAATTGGTACATGTTCGATAACTATCCTAGGTGTATTTAGAATGCCTCCAAGCATACAGGGCAGGTAAAAAAAAAAACTAAAAAATTAAAGGTATAAGTATACGTATAGTAAGAATAGAAAGTAATTACAAATAACAATTTTCCATTTTGATTAAGTTTTTTTTTATTTTGTGGCTTAGTAAAGTCTGCATTGCTAAAAAATATATGTTGCACATTTAATGGCACACACTGTATACAACACGACACGATTCAAAACATGAATCGTAAGTAACTAGTTATATAGTCCCAGCAAAAATGATTGTTGATTTTTTTTTATCTTAAATTTCCAGAAAGCAGGCGATGGCAGCTAGAGCCGAGGCGGAAAGGGACGGAATGAAAGTCCCCCTTACCCTAGAAGACTACTGCATAAAAACGCAAGTGAAGCCGAATACATCAGAGTCCCAAGTGGAAATGACAGATTTCTACGATGACGACTACGATGAGGATTACGACGATCCCTCAGACGGTTCGGAGTATGCCGATGAAGACGACAACGATAGCGGCAACGGGGAGTCGTGATGTCATTAAGTCACTCGTTGAGTCCGTTACTGTATATTATTTAGATTAATTTTGCATACTGGGTTATATTTTTCATAAAAAAAAAGTTAATCAGCATAAACGTATGGTTGCTTTTGTTAAGGAATTATTTTTTTTTACTCCTATAACTTTTTTTTTGTAGTAGATGTGGTTTGAGCTAGATCGGAACTTGTCAGTTGTGAGATGGACGGATACAGTTTGTTTCGGGGTGAACATTAGAGTGCGCAAATGTCTAATTTTATTCCTACAACGTCAAAAATAATGAAAAACGGAAGCCAAAGCAAATTATATTGCACGATTTCTTTAATCGTTGTTGCATTTTTTGGATGTTACTAATTAACTGTGAATTTGTCGTTTTACTAAATACCTCGTTTTTTTTGCCAAAATTTAGTTCGGTAAACAAAGACATACAAATTAGGAAAAATTCCGTAGAATTGAATGAACTACTTTACTCCAGCTGAACGTTGGGGCTTAATTTTCAAAATGGAGTCCAAAGTTAGCAAAAAAAAAACTTCTTTTCATTCAAAAAAAAGTTGTAAAACTTTTTATAACAAAAATGTTGAGCCCAGCCCAATGTCAATTGATAAACAAATTATTGCAAAAAAACTGCTAAAAATCGCATATTTTTAAAACTTCTAAATCATTAAAACAAAAAAAAAATTTTTACGAAAACTTCCAGAATATCGTGTAAAATTGCAAAATATTTGATAGTTTTAGCAAAAATTGAGGTTTTCGAGAGAAAGTCATATTTTTCAAGTTTCAATAAATCATTCGGTAATGCACTTACGTGACCCATATTGGGCTTAAAATTTTCTCGAAGAGTTGTACTTTTCTGTGCAAATTGTGCGCGTTTTGCAAAATAATCGGAAATATGCGAAAAATCTACCGAAACTGACTTCTTTTTTTTTGGAATGAAAAATGTAGATCTCTTTCTTATTGCAGAAAATTTCATTGGAATGGCATTATTATTTAAAAAACCAACAGGAGTCGAGAAATTTTTTTTCCCGAAAAATCGCTACGACCTCATTTATTACTATTAAGTCTGAAATTTTCACATGTAATTGAATACTTTTACTTCAATATAAAAAATAGTCCGCAATAATTGACCCCCTTTTTTTACTGTAAGCTTAGTTTTGTTGGGCCCTGTAAAATGCTTGCTCCGCTCGACACGTTGATGCTCGTAGTGGAGAGTCGCGTAAGTGCATGACTATGATTAATTGAAACTTGAAAAAATTTCTTTTTTTCAAGAAACTCAATTTTTGCAAAAGCTATCAAATAATTTGCAATTTTACAAAAATGCACTATTCTACTTGCTGAAGACTACATATTTTGAAAGTTTTGCAACAGACGTATAAAAACCATATATAAAAATCAATTATAATTAGATCAATGAAAAAAAAAAATTGGTCTGGTTAGACCCCAAAGACATCCCTGCTTAAACTAGACTTAAACCACAATCTAAGACTGTACTAACGCCTCTTTTTTTGCAATTTTTTTACGATCTCATCGAATTCAATTGGATTTTGGAACATTGTATATAACTTACCTGTATTTGCCCGAGTAAGAAAGTTTTGATATAAAAAAGGTAAAAAATATTGACAGATTGTATATAGTACCAAAAATGAAGGTGTAACTTAATTTAAGAAGCCTATCCGTAAAATTTTCTCTTGATTTAGGTTAAGAAAGAGTAGGATTTTATTGGTAAGTTTTACTCTCTTGTAAATATTCAATAGAATTGTGGATTATTTATTTAGATTTAGCTCTATGATTTCTGGATGTGAAGTAATCAATGGTTAACATTTTTGGAGTTCGCTGTAACTTTATGAAGTGACAGCTATTTTTTGAATATTTTCTATGTACAGGGTGTCCCAAAAATCGCGTCTCGGGCCCATAACAGACAAACGAAAAACGACCGTAAAAATCTGTTTAGATGGCGTGGATCGAGACTCGCCAGGGTTCGTTTTGCACTTGAAAAACATTTTTATTCAAAATTCGGAAAATAAAAAATTACATCAAATTTTTTCCATGAACATATCCATTTTTTTTATACTTATCTAAAATTGTCTATTTTTTATGAACATTTTTCTGCAGAAATTTTTTCGTTACTTAAAAAGTTACAATAACAAACATTATACAAAAATTTATCCTATCGTATTGGAACCAGTCATGACTTAATCAATCAACATTAGTGTAAAAAACAATCGCTGTAACACTTGTCACAAATTTGTTTACATATAATAACAAAACACAAAACAAAATTAAAATTATGATTATTACTTTAAAAAATTCTCGATATGCATGCCTCCTACTTCTAAGCATTTATCCAATCTTTTCCTAACTTCCCTTGTGTAGCTTTAAACAACGTTTCTCTTGAAAGTTTCTCACAAACATGTCGAATCTTCTGCATTAAATGCTCCAAACTTCTCGTCGGTGTCTTATATACTTGATTCTTTAATGTTACCCATAAAAAATTGTCTAGGAGCGTCAAGTCTGGAGACTTTGAAATGCATTCCAATAACGCCACACCAAACATTTATTGCATAATGGCCCTGATTTTGAATGGGATTAACGTAGTGTGGATTTTCAGTGGCCCATTAATGTTTGTTTCTTTTATTTGACTTTTCATTACTTATGAAACGACTCTGATCGGTCCAAAGAATATATTGTCTAGTATCTATTTCCAAATTAACCATTATTTAAGTCTTTTTTCATAAATTAAAATCATGTCAACTTTTTCATTGTTTGTGAAACTAATAGTAAACAGAGTTGTGGCAGCTGTTTCCGCCATTGTTTTCACAGCAATGTTGATTAAATCATGACCAATTCCAATACAATAGGATACATTTTTATATAATGTTTGTTATTGTAACTTTTTAAGGGGAAGAGATAGAGAAAAAATTTCTGCACAAAAAATTTTCATAAAAATTAGGTCATTTTAGTAATCATAATAAATGGGTATGTTCGTGGAAAAAAAAGTTGATGGCGTCATTTTTTTTATTTTCCGAATTTTGAAAAAAATGTTTTTCAAGAGCAAAACGGGTGGGCCTTAGCGAGTCCCTATTCACTCCATCTAAACAGATTTTTACTGTCGTTTTTTGTTTGTCTATTATTGGCACCAAACCCTAACTTTGGGACACGCGTATTTTATCAGGGCGTTACGTTAAACGTTGGTACACAGCAATAGTGGTTTTAACTCGCCTCGGAATATTCACCAGTGTTCACATTTGTTGTGTGGAGTTTATTATGTAATTTTGAATTGTACCATTGATTGAATAAATGTTTTAAACCACAGTTTTCGTAGTGTTTCTATCCAAATGTGATATCACTTAACAATAAGAGCTTACGACTTTTTAGCATTGATTGCATTATTTCTGGAGATGAGAATATTTTCTTGATTATTTTGAGAACTTGTGAAATATCCATGAGTTATTATTATTAATAATAATAATAATGATAATAATATTAAGGTTCGTACTCGTTACATATTTTTTACAAAAAATTACGTATTTTTGGGTTTCTTTTATATTTTTTCAAACGCGTACGTAAATTACGTATTTTCAGAGTTTGCAACCTAATTTGAAAGTATAAGTAATCGTACTTTTTAATAACTACCAGATTTTAGAAAAATTACATTGCCCATAATATCTTTATTCTTTAGAATAGAAAAATTTGAAAGTAACCTGACATGAAAGCTTTAATCGCATTTAAGGAAGAAAAATAATTACTGACAACTATAAATAATGATTTTAATGGATTTATTAAAATATAGGGAAAATTGCTTATTTTAATGATTGGATGGTTATTTTCAGATGTGAATGGTCACTGATTGGCCATTTTTTGCTAAGTGACTCATTACTTCTAGTTCCTATTATTAGTATAATAGAATACTTTCAATAATAGAAGTGCTGTGCCGACATTATTTTTAAAATCGACTACAAGGTAACCTATTAATTGCAATAATATCGCCTCCGATAGTATCCAGTATTCAGCAAAACAATTTGTTAATGTAACATTACAGAATCTTCAGAATACGCGCAACCAAACTTCAATTTCGGATGATTTTTCACTTCCACCTTTTAAAAAACCGAAATATATTCAAAATCGTCATTCGCTATAAGTGTATTATGTTGTACTACAAGTACTTCAATTCCCATATTTAAAAGAAACCAGCAATACATCATACTGATGAGAATCAATTAGTTCAAAACAAATGTATCTAACCAAAACGTTTGACAAGTAACTGTGCAGTGCATTTTACATAAGGGCAGGTGGATAACTTAAAATCTCTTTTAAATTTGCAGTTTTTAACGGTTTCTTCAAAAAAATTATAATAACGAGTCCCCTGTACATTTTTTTGATACTTAAATATTTTCGAATTCATAACGGAATTTATAGGTACCGATATTTGTCACACATTTAAAAAATCACTGCTTTAACTTTTTCATTTAAGAGCAGGATTACGAGAGCTAAAGTCGTAACACTTCTTAGATGGCGATTGGATGTTCTTTTCCTAATTTCTTGTATAAATTTGAGAACCCAATTTTCAGACGAGAATCTACTCGTCGGTAACTCTCCATTAATAAAATCTAGCCATTCGCCAGTAGATGGTACTGATTAGCATACATTAAATAAT
>NW_019417207.1:118332-119321 GCF_000390285.2 Anoplophora glabripennis | reverse complement strand
ACAATCCCCTCCTCAGGCAAGCCGTTGACTACGTACCCGACGTGACCGACAAACACAAAAGACCTAAACACCAGCTTTTTGACCCTGGGTGACCACCCCAACTACATCCCCTCCCTGCCCGCTAACCTTTTCTGCCAACTATACCACACATAAACATGACACCACCCCCGGAGTTTACACAGACGAGCCGGCGAAGCAAGAAGAGCGCCAGAAGAAAGGGCCTTAGCCGGCGGGGCCCAGCCAGGACAAAAGGAGGTCCTACAAAGCGCTTACACCGGCCGCATTTGCGGTCGCGCGCCTTATCTATGACTCCAATACACCCCAATAAAGGGGAGTTTTCAATGTGTTCCCGACAATTTTGGCCGATAAGAATGACGGATTTGTATTCAGCACCCCAAAATTAGTAAAAAAGAAGCATTGCATACTTCCCCCGGATGGGCAGGAAATGCCCATTTTGTAACATTGTTCTTTAATTCAGTTCAATCAGAACGAAAGAATACACGTATTGATCACATTGTTAATATAACCTTAAAAATTGTGGTGGTTTCTTTTTTCTTTTTTTTCTCTAATAAGGCTGTTACTATTTTTATTTTAATTGTGCACAGAAAAATAGGTATACTGGTATACCTAATCGATATTTAAAATCGAATCGCCATTATTCTATGGCTAGAAATTGGCCTCAATGATTTGGGATCGAGGGGGATTATCCCTCTTTATCCTGCCTCATCTCGTGTAGGCCTGGACAGCCTTCGTAGGTGGGCCCCATCCGTCGTCTACCCCGACCGCAAATGCGGCCGGTGTAGGCGCTTTGTGGGACCTCCTTTTGTCCTGGCTGGGCCCCGCCGGCTAGGGCCCTTTCTTCTGGCGCTCTTCTTGCTTCGCCGGCTCGTCTGTGTAAACCCCGGGGGTAGTGTCATGTTTATGTGTGGTATGGTTGGGTAGGGTAGTGCGGCTATGCAGCCTGGGATGCGCTTTGCTAAGGTGGCCCT
>NW_019417207.1:73124-117213 GCF_000390285.2 Anoplophora glabripennis | reverse complement strand
CATAAAGTAAATAATTACTAAAAATATTTTACAGTAATTCATTCATTATTTTATAATAACAATATCACGTTAATCACTACACTATGTGGGCGAACAAAATTATAAAGCTAACCCTGGAAACTTGTGACGTCAACCGAAAAATGGCGTACATATTTACCTTTTATATATTCCTTTTTTTTACTTACCTAAAGAAGGAAACTTTTCGCTTCTCTTCACCAACTCGATCACTTGTATTTATACAACGTTTTACAATACACTTGCCCATGATAAAACGTCTAATTATCGAAGTCACAGCGATGCGTACACGTCAAATGTTAGGACACGACTGAGCGCTGGGCACCAAATCAGGCACCGAAGTGTTTTCACTAAGTCGCTCTATAAGCCACTCTAGGTGGTCTGTGGTCAATAGTAAACAAAATCCTGTTCTCTTCGAAATTGGATTCATGGATCTAGTTCATGTTTGTCTGATCCTTATTTAGTGATCGGTGATCATGATTCAAATCAAAGCTCAGCAGTGAGAGGAGAAGAAAACGGCTTAGCAATTAAATTTCCTACGTTTACCTTGAATACTGCCTTTATGTCACATTATTATAAAGATACACAAATGAAAATTTATAAATGCTTCTTTATTTAAAGAAATAGGTAAATCTATTACGAAATTGAAGCTACATCTAGTACAAAAGCAAAATGTCTGTATAGAAAACCACTTATAACTGCAGCTCGGGACTCGGTCGGATGATCATAGCCGTCGCGTCACAGGTCACAGTTACAGAATAGAATCGCGTCGACATTTCGCTATAGTGCACCGTACGAAACCGGTAATAATAGCAGCAGTGTGTTCTTTGTTGCCATCGTGTATACGTTTTTTAAATATTCTAATAATGTCGAACGAGCCGAAAGGTAAAAAACGACCTTTCCCTTTCGCTGATAAAGTACGCAAATTTATTGCCGACTTTGAGGACCTGCAATACGATGGTGCTAAAATTGTGTGCACAATTTGCGATAGTGACTTAATGTGCTGGGATAAATATGATTGTATAAAACATGTAAACAGTCAACATCACAGAGACAAAAAACAGGGTGTGCCTTCCAAATTTCAACTGATGGTCGATTTATTGCTTATGCTGGTTGCCTGTAACGTGCCGCTAAGTATATTGGATAAACAACCATTCCGGGAGTTCTGGAAGAAATACGCTCCCGAGTTGCATTTACCCAGTACCAGAAGTATAAACACGTATTTGCCAGAGGTGCGTAAGGACGTAATAGATAAAATCAAATGCGGTGTAAAAAATAAACAGTTGTGGTTATGTGTGGACGAGACGACAGACATAAAAAAAATTTCTGTAGTGAACATTATAATACGAATATTAGACTCTTTACATCCAGCATCTCCGTTACTACTAGCTAGCAGAAGACTAACCAAGTGTACTGCACGTACAATTACTCGGGTGGTGCTGGATACACTTGAACAATTTGAAATATCCGCAAGCCAAGTTTTATTGTTTGTAACCGATGGTGCCGCGTCAATGCGTTTAGTAGGCCGTTCTCTGCAGGAACACGGCTGTAGATTTTTACATATTACGTGTAAAATACATGCACTACACCTGGTAGCGGAAACTGTTCGAAACTGTTTTCCAGGGGTAGATACATTAATAACCAGCACAAACAAGGTGTTTCTTAAATCGCCCAAACGACTTCGCGCATTTCACGACAAGTGTCCAGATATTCCAGAACCCCCACAGTCGATTCTTACACATTGGGGAACATGGCTGAAAGCAGCTTTTTATTATGCTGTATATTTCCAGCAAATAAAGACTGTAATACTACAGTTCAAGCCGGATGAGGCTGCAGCTATTAAGGAGAGCCAGACACAATTTCAAGACATTTCTGTAGAAAATGATTTACAAACTATTCACAATAATTATAAAGGACTTCACGACGCGATAGAGAAATTACAAAACAGTGCGTTGTCATTAGCCGAGTCGCTGCAAATAGTGGACGACATCGGTTCGACTTTACATGCGATAAAAGACGTAAAAAATGACTGCGTTGTAGAAAAGTGGGAAAGTGTATTAAAGAAAAATAGTGATTTTATTAAATTGAGGGAAATTTGGGGAGGAGCTTCTACCGACACGTTAAGTGAATGCAGAGAGTATTTTAATTATGCCTGTGTTACGTCGGTAGATGTCGAACATTCTTTTTCACAATATAACCACATTTTTTCATCAAAGCGCACGTGTCTGCTGGAGGAAACTGTGGAAACCTATTTGATGTTGCAAAATATTAGAAAGTGGTGTCCAGTGTCTCTGGGTGATAATACTGATAATACGAGTGATAATAATAAAGCTACTTCATCTCGTACTTCATAATCCCAGTTAAATGGGTAAGTTTTGTACATATTTTCGTACATTGCAACAACTTTTGTTAGTATTTACGTTATTTATTTTTATTTATACCTACCTGTTTATTTATTTGTTTACGACGAACACGCCTATGACTACCCGACGAAAACCCCAAGCTTTACTTGTATTTAGGCTGTCTTATAAAAAACGCCCCAACTCTGTTAATAATTGTTCTATTTAAAAAAACAAACGACTGTTGTTAATGGCTTGACAAATTTTTTTTGGCCTGTTCGACATAATATTTTTTTCTGTAGTCAACGATATATAACAACTTGATATTTGTTAAATATTTTATGGAAAAAATATTTTTTTACAAAATTTATTAGAGAAATGCTAGGTCTAATTCACGGCAACTTCTGATAAAAATGTCAAATTTGCCATGAAAACAATTAAATTTAGAAGCATTAAATATCACGTACGCGTCATTTCCTAGGCAATATACGTATCAGTGTATTGTCAAGTGGTTATTAATTACAAAGAAATTATTGTAACTTAAAAAATATGAACACTAATGAACCGACCGATATGATGCATGTATACTTTCAATGTAATAAAAATACTGCCCAAGGAGAACGTCTGTATGCAAATCGGTCTCCAAACGGGGACGTTCCACAGCGACAAAAATTTAAAAGATGACAATCTCAATGTATGATGTTTTTAAAAAGCCTAAAAATTCGCAACGTATTTTTAATGGTCCTGTAGAATTAGACGTTTTGCTTAGTATTAAGGAAAATCCACAAGCTTCTACTCGAGAAATTGCAAGTAATATTAATTTTTCAAAAGACAGTGCACAAAATCTTAAAAAAACACAAATTTAAATCATACATACCACAGAAAGTGCAAGTGTTAGAAGATAACGATCGTGTCCGAAGGGAGCAATTTTGCCATTTTTATTTAAATACGATACAAGATGTAGAATTTTGGAGAAAAATTTTATGATCAGATGAGTGTACCTTTAGTAATAATGGCATTTTTAACCGAAATAACCATCGATATTGGAGTCAAGAAAATCCCAGAATAACTTGAAATCACCAACGGAGATTCAGTGTCAATGTTTGGTGTGGTATTCTAGGTAATCGATTAGTTGGACCATTTTTCATCGATGGAACTCTAACTCAAGACAAATATCATAGACTCTTGTCAGAAAATCTTGCAAATTTTTTGCGTACCTTATCGCTTGCAGAAGTGTATAGGATTTATTTTCAACAAGATGGTGCTCCCCCGCATAATGTTAGAAGAAACACTAATTGGTTAAATGCTAATTTTGATGAAAGGTGGATTGGCATGACTGATCTTGTTCGATGGCCCGTCCCTTCTCCTGACCTCACCCCCGCAGATTTTTTGTTTTGGGGATATCTTAAAGATCAAGTATTTTTGACGTATGGAAAATATAGATATTTTAAGAGAGAGGATTATAAACGTTTACCGTGAAATACCTCCAAACTTAATATCAAATACTACGTATGAGGTAGCCAGAAGATGTCAATTAAGTAATAAAAAAGATGGAAGACAGTTCGAACAATTTTTATAAGGTTTTTTATTGTTACATTTTTGTTTTGTTGTTGATCTGGTATCTATTTGTTTAGCTTTGTTGTTGTTACTTTAGACATGGCATTTCTCTAATAAATTTTGTAAAAAAATATTTTTTCCATAAAATATTTAACAAATATCAAGTTGTAATATATCGTTGATTGCAGAAAAAAATACTTTATCGAACAGGCCAAAAAAAAATAATGACATTTAAGAAAAAACAATTGAAAATCGCCTAAAGTTCTGATGATGGCAAAAAAAATTAAAATCAGTGCTCGATTGTAGTATTTGTCAAGCCATTAATAACAGTCTTTTGTTTTTCAAATAGAACAATTATTAATAGAGTTACAGCTTGGGGCGTTTTTTATAAGATGAACCCCGATGATGTACTTTGATCTGTTGTTCGGAGTCTGAAATCTGAAACTTAAAATAGGATTTGAGTTTTTGCATTTTAATTTATATCTCTGAACTATCCATTTACTAAAATTTTAATTTTCTTTGATGCCCAAAACCCATATTTTTACATTCTTTAGCCACAGAAATAACCATTTCTACTAAATTATTCCATATACAGGACAAGAGAGTCCGCCTCATTCTTGATATTGCCCACTGCTATAAGGAAGTTTAGACCGTCAACAACAGGCGTTAGATCTGAGAGTTTCAATCTCAGTGCCCCCAGATCCTGACAACCCGCAACGGTCAAAATTTGTGAATATGTGTCAGACTTTGCTTTGACTTATCAAATATCGTAGCTTATAAAACCAATGCTTAAATAAAAATATATATTTACAAACATAATTATTTATTTTAGCTTACAGTTTCTTTTTGTACGACTAAAGATTTTAATATTGAGTAACACGTAAAACGTGTTGGTGCCATTGTTTGAATAGGAGCCTCCAAAAACTGAAATAACAGAATGTACATTTAATAAACAAATATGTCTAACAATTACCTTTTTAAACGTTTTCTGATTTAAATCTTTACTGAATAACTGCTTTTTCGCTTCGGGGTGTTGCACAAAATTTACTCTAGCATTTGGTGTCATCATAGTAAATATTGATTTTGTCTCGTCGAACTTATCATCTTCAATATCCAGATTAACTTCATTACTACTTATATAGTATAATTCCTTAAATAAAGACAATTATAGCACATACATCGTCTTAAAATTTTCTTACTTACGTTTTTTGAATTTATGAAATAGAGGTGAGATCTTTCATACCAACTTAATTCGGCATCATTACTATATTTGCTAGGCACAAATGAGGCAGCAATTATATTTTTTTGTTTCGTTAACAAATCTTCATTGGAAAATAGAGGTACTGGAGAGTTAGGTGTAAAAACAAATACTGAAAAGCATTGAAATTCACTGTTAGTGACGTCCATGATATGCACCGAGTCTGCCAATTTCGACATTTTTAGTAGTTTTTTTGTTTATTTTCCAAGAAATTTAAAAAAGTATTGTTTTTTTGAAAAAAACAGGTGTATTTCAAAAATTTAAAAGAGCATTAAAAATATATACAAGGTATTTTTAAATGAAGTAGCAAAAATGGTACCAGTGAATGTAGATCCAAAAATAAGAGGATTGAAGTAAATATACCTTATATGAAAGTTACACCCCTGAGGCGATATACCCTTTTAAAGGAGGGGATTGAAATTCACATTTTAATTTTTTTCTTTAACATGGGTAATGCTAGAGACACGAAACTTGGTATGAGCATCCTACTAAAAAAGAGACAACTTTTCAATATGTGCTTGATCATTGGCGTATTTTATAAAGGAGGGAAACAGTCAACCCCATTGCAATATTTTATTAGAAATTTTTTATATGAAGCAAATGATTTATTTAAAAATATTTATTGGGAAGGCTGATTTATTGCGCAACTTTTTTACCTCTTGTAATTTTTCGATAAAACCGATAGTTTTCTAGTAAAAAAATTAGGTGCGTCGTTTACTAAAGGGGTAATTGCCAAAATTTGTAAAAATAAAGTAGGCGGATGTCATAACAAATAAATTGTTATTTATCATATTAACAAATTGACACTTTCTGTCAATACGTTGGTAATTTAATAATAACATTAAGAATAATTTGCTATTAATTAATGAAAACTATTTGATAATTTATGACTATGGGACATGTATTAGGTAAAGTTATTTATCTGAAATAAAATTTAATACGAACGAGAAACAAGAAATGCAAAATTAAATTTAAAGAATGTTCTCGAAATAATTTCCATTTTGCTGCAAGCATACCTAATACGTCTGTTGAAGTTATAACACACTCGCACAATCAGTTCTTGGTTATTGCGAAGGTCATCTGCTGCCTGAAATATTCTTAAGCGTAGTTCTTCTAAGGAGGCAACAGGAGTGGCATAAACAATACTTTTTATGTGTTCCCACAAAAAGAAATCCTTAGGCCTTAGGTCAGGTGAATGTACAGGCCAACAAACGGGGCATCACGACCACAGCCAATCCAGTGATTCGGGTAATTTAAATTTAACCATTCTTTAACGGCAAATGTACTATGTGCAGGCGCCCCATCGTGCATATACCACATCACCTGACGTGTAGCGAGGGGTACATCCCCAAGTAATGTTGGAAGATTTTCGTTAAAAAATTTAAGATACTCAGCAGCTCCAAGCTTGTGTGGAAGAATAAAAGGACCTACTAGAGTATTTCCTACAATTCCCATCCAAACGTTTAAACTGAAATTATGTTGACATCTTGAAACAAATATTTCATGAGTATTTTATTCTGACCATGAATGAACATTATGATTGGTTTACTGCACCTACTCTAGGAAAATTTGCTTCATCGATGAATAGAATATTCATTAGGAAATTTAAGTCATGCCTGGAAAAATTTATGTACCATTGAAAAAAATCCACGCGGTTAGGTAAATCAGGGTCATTCAATTCTTGCACGGGTTGCTGGTGAAAAGGGTATAAAAGATTTTCATGATCTACATTCCACACAAGACTGTGAGAAACTTGCAGTTGCCTGGACACCTGTCTTGTGCTTGTACCACAGTCTTGTTCTAGATATAGATGTTCCAGTATAACTTCCTCAGTTTCAACAGTTCGGACATTACGCCTTCTTCCCGCATCCTCACAATTGGGCTGAATTTTACCAGTTTCAGAAAGCCTTCTTTCCACCGAGGCTAATGTTTGTAATGAGGAATCAGTCGGTTTGGATATCTTTGGTGGTATAATCTTACTGCAGTGTTACTATTTTTTCTGGACTCGAAAAACAATTGGAGCATGTCGACATATTCGTCATTGGTATATATATTATTTGCCATAATTATTCTGATAATAAATTAATCAAATGGTACTAATTATTGGTTGACAGAAAGTGTCAATTTATTAATATGATAAATAACAATTTATTTGTTATGACATCCGCCTACTTTATTTTTACAAATTTTCGCAATTACCCCTTTTAGTGAACGATGACGCATCTAATTTTTTTTCTAGAAAATTATCTGTTTTATCAAAAAATTACAAGAGTAATAATAAATCAGTCTTCCCAATAAATATTTTTAAATAAATCATTTGCTTCATATAAAAAATTTCTAATAAAATATTGCAATGGGGTTGACTATTTCACTCCTTTATAAAATATGCCAATGATCGAACAAATATTGAAAAGTTGTCTCTTTATTAGTAGGATGCTCATACCAAGTTTCGTGTCTCTAGCATTACCCATGTTAAAGAAAAAAATTAAAATGTGAATTTCAATCCCCGCCTTTAAGAGGGTATATCGCCTCAGGGGTGTAACTTTCATATAAGGTATTTTTACTTCAATCCTCTTATTTTTGGCTCTACATTCACATTTAAAAACACCCTGCATATAGGAAAGAACTAAAGATAAAAACAATATAGCATATGGATTCTATATAAAAAATCATCGAATACATCATTGAAAATGGATTTAAGAAATACCCTGTACCCTTTAATCTGATCAATATATCGAGATGCATTCAAATCATTAAATTTTTCTTGAAAATCGAGCTGTAAAAACTAAACTTTTTTTCTATTTTTTTCAGGAAACAGGAGAAACTACCCAAAAATTGGCGAAATCGGTTTATCCGACATACACAACACAAAACCAGGTCATAGATTGACATACTTATTTTTGTTACAAGAATGATATACAGTGTATTCAAAAATTTATGTAAAATTGGTCATTTTTTAAAAAATTTTATGTTTAATGACATAACAACAATGACATCACTTGCGATTTTTTTAAATGAAAAGAGATCTTTTTTATATTATTTTCAAAAGAAAGGTTTTTGAAAATTGCCCAAAATAGTATAAAAACCGGAGATGTTCCAAAATTTCTATTCGCATCTCCAAATACGAAATAAACGAGAAATATTAAAACAGATTACTTACTACGTTTCAATGTTTTTAACAATTGTTATAAAAGAAGAGTAAAACTTATTTTATTTATAAAATAAATTTTACTTTGATAAAAATATGGAGCCGATAGTAAAAGTTAAATATATTTAGTTAAATTCTAATTTTTTATTTTGCCTTTTTCATTTACACAATTAATAGTTAAATGTTAATAAACGTTACTAACTTTCATATAGAGCCAAATATACCAGGTACCTCATCAATCGGTTATCGCTTAAGATATAGTAGATTTATCAAAGGGCAAAGGTAGCTGTTCTCAAAAAGTAACTGAATACAAATGTCAGAATAACTAAAATGCACTGTACCTTTTTTATTCTCCGTTAATACTGCCATATGTGTCGATAAAGGATCGGCTATAAGAAGACTAACCCTTAAAGGTACAGTCCAGATCATACAAAGCGTCAACAGATTCCAGACACTCAGTTGATATGCACTTGCGGATACCAAGAGATGGCACTGATTACTGTAACCAAATTTAAGCCATTTAATTTTCCCCTTGTGAGTCGGATGAAATAATGAACATTTAATTTCACACGAATCGGGCGTCCAAGCGGTTACTATAGTATCAAAGCCTATAGCCATCAGGGAACCATCAACGGAAAAAGATAATCCCGAGCAGCTGAAATCTCTAAAAAATCCTATACCGAAACATTTCCAAACCACGCCTTTTTCTGAAAATAAACAATTCGGTGTTTAGAGATTAGAAATTTTGAAAAAATTGTAAATAAAAAATTTTTCACTTTTAGATCGACATATATACAATTGGATAGTGAAGGTGACATCAGGACTCCGATTTTTGAATTGATGAAACAAATTCTTATAAGATGAAGTAATTTTTGCTAACTCGCAGTCTATATGTTCAGAGTTTAGGTTTTTACTTAATATTTACGACATTTTCTCAAAGGAATTTGTTCTATTAATTCAAGAATTAGCACCTTCCTCAAATAAACAAAGATTTCACAAGGAGCTGTGAATATTAAACTATAACGAGAGACTTCTCCGATTCTTAGTTTTTTTATAATCCGTTTTTATAGTAATGAAGCCTAGAATATTTGATATAAACTTTATGGTTTTTGAAAATATCGAAAAAGTGAAATATGATCAAAAAAAAAGTGAATATTGCAATCTAGAAATTTTTTACATATATTACA
Organism: Anoplophora glabripennis; assembly: GCF_000390285.2. Lineage (NCBI taxonomy): Eukaryota > Metazoa > Arthropoda > Insecta > Coleoptera > Cerambycidae > Anoplophora > Anoplophora glabripennis. Next base: position 107,709 of record NW_019417207.1, on the reverse strand, counting down.
TATATACAGGGTTATTCACGCAACTGGTTCATTAGAAGGATACCAAGTTACCATGATAGAATTTGTTGAAAAAGACCATGCACGACCATGGAAAATGGGTTCCGGCCAATTTTTTTGAAACTTTGCAAAATGATAGTTCACAACACGTCGATCAAAAGTCTCAATGAGTACGAAGCTCTAAACTAAACCCTTCCCCAACCCCACAAAACCACCCCCAAATGTAGGGGAAACACGTAACGGAACATATTGGTGGATTGCCTAACCGAAACATTTTACTACTATAGTGGGATCTGCAGCTACCCACACCATCACTAGGCTCGAGCCTAGTAGTTTATTACTTCTTACTAGTTGTGAACCTATTTGATTGTGCATTTCAACCTACAGCCACTTAGACCATCACCTCACACGACTTCAAAACCCCGATAATTATACCAAAGCCCACATGGTATGGTTTTACAGCGGTCTTACAGGTTAGGAAACCATTTGATGATGTATTTTATCTCAGCGATCTAAACCATCAGTACACAAGCCCCTTCGGTCCCTGAATTATACCCCCACCCCAACCCTTCAAACACAACCCCTTCCAAAGCCAACCAAATGATTTTGCACATCTCACAGGTTGTGAAACTATATATTATCACTCAGTGACCATCATTAGGCACGACCCTTCGACCCTTGTAATGTAACCCCACTCCTTTAACCTTTCATCCCCCCCTAAAGCCTACCTTAAGACTTTTTACTGCTTTCTGGTTACGAAACCATTTGATTATGTATTTTTTTCGACATCCACTAAAATCATCATTACACGTGATCGCAACTCTTCGAAGCCTAACGAGTAAATTCCCAGCCCACCAGACCCCACAAACCCACCCCCTTCCTTAGTAATGATTTAAGTTGCTGTGAGATGGAATATGCTTTCACAACCCGTAAGATGTCCAAAGCTATGAAATAGATGTTAGAAGTTAAAAAAAAATGGACCGGAATCCATTTTCCATAAGGCCCTTTGAATCCTCAGGTTACCCGCCACGAACTTTTCGATGAGAATATTTTCAAAACTGTTGCACTGCCGCTTATACTGGAAGTTGCCACTAACTCTGTTATTTTAAGTGGAACACCCTGTATATTCAGAGTCAACGTGAAATTTGAGGGTCACTCCTATATCTAGGAGTTATACTGGGTGTTTCAGAAAAACCTCCCGTAAATTCAGGGGGTGACAGTACGACAAAAAATAAGAATTTTAGTGGATATGGAAAAAAATACATAATCAAAAAATAACAATTTTTTGTAGTTTTCCAAACGCTACAAAATATTTTCATGAAATTTATTATTCCGGGGTTTTTAAGGACGCCAAATACGCTGGTTTAATTATTTTTTGGATATTTCATAGAGGGTGCTAGTTACGCTACATTCCTATTACATTTTAGGTTCTAATTTTTTTAAGGTTAGGTTTTTTACCATTCGGGCTCCAATTTCTAATGTACAATTTTATTTTCTAAAAATAATGTACCCTTGTTAGAATTTCCTAATGTGGACGAGAAAAAAAGGCTTTTAATTGAACTCTTACAATATTACGGTGTAGAAAATAAGTGACTTTTAAAGTAGGTTTATGTCAAAACTTATTGATGGATGTCTCATAAACAACGCATACATTCTCAGTAATATTTTAAACTCTAATTAACTTTATATCAAAATTTTAGTGACTACAGTCACTAACAATCACTCCAGGCATTTTTATTTAAATTTTCGGCAAAAACTATTCAGATGTAACGATAATTTGACAACAAACTTGGCAAATATCAAATTATTTCAATTGTTTTTGGAGAGTTTCTGGGGGGCTTTCGTTTTGACAAAAATAGTACCTATTAGCAACTAATATCAGTTCAGAGTAACTCTAAGTTGCTATTAGCTACTAATAGCTACTATTTCTGCCAAATCGAAAGACTCTCTGGTCATGGCCAATTTGACAACAGGTCTGATACGAGAAAAACTGTCCAAAAAATAGAAAACTGCAAATATCTCTAAAAGTAGTAACGGCAACTCTAACAATGCTGATATGGCTTGAAAGGAAATTTGAATCTACATACAACAGAGTAAAAAAATACAGGGTGTTCCATTTAAGTTAACAAAGTTATACTTATTTCAAGTTACCAAAATGTAACCGCAAAAATGAAACACCTAGTATTAAATGTTTTAATTTGTTGGTATACCATAATTTAGTGTTACCTATGCCCTGTACAGGTACCAAATATCCAGTTGATATCACGCCCCTGAAAAGAATTACTAGCATCTCCACGGACCCTTGCATCTGTGAAATTTTTTTAAAAATTAATATTTCAAATTCTATAACTCCTAGGTATAGGGAATATTTAATAAAGTGACCCTCAAATTTCACGTAGAATACGAAAATGCAATAATATATAGGATGTCCCATTTAAAATAACGAAGTTGGTGGTAACTTCCAGTATAAACGGAAGTGCAACAGTTTTGAAAATATGTATTTTCATTGAAAAGTTCATAGCCGGTAACCTGTGCATTAAAATTTTCAACAAAATACTATCATGGTAGCTTCGTATCCTTCCAATAAACCAGTTGCGTGAATAACCCTGTATACTTATATTGGAGACAGACCACTTAAACCTTACATCTCTGTAATTTTAGAAAATCATTCTAATAAAATGTGTACAAATTTGTTTACTTTCCAAACGAAAACACAATATTTAATTTTTTTTTATTATTTTTAATTTAACTTTGAATGTTCCTAAATTGTTTTTTACTCTATTTTCATACCAACCACAAATATTTACAACTATTCCGTAATCATTTAATAAAGTTAAATTTATATCTACCAATTTATTTAAAAAATAAGGAAATTGAAATTTTTTATTAATTTCTGAATTTCTTTAATTTCTTTTGAAATAAAGAACAAATGACACTTCAAATGTACTTGCAACAATACCTAAAATTTTAATATTTGGAAGTAAATATAACATGCGAATGATAACTATTAGTTTATTAATTGTAAACTATAGTCTTAATTTCCAAACTCTAGTAAATATAAACAAAACGTCTTACCAAGTGTGTCTGACTCCACCAGTTGCCATATTTTAAATTTTTTGTCATCACCTAAAGTTACGCAACGCAAACCATCATCATTATTCAATGGTTGAAATAGTATTTCCTTAACAGATTTGTCATGAGGATATTCCACAGATGTGTTTAATTCAAATCTGCAAGATTACATATTAATGTAGAAAACTATAAAAACAAAGATCTAACTTACTTTTGCATCTCGCTATTAAATTTCCAAAATTTTAGCCTTATTTCGCTGTTGTACACTTTATCTCTTCTTTCCTCAACTGTACCCAACCATAATCCATTTTTACTTATTGCTACTTTTGTTACATCTGTGTTTTCCATTATGACACCCCTTTCGTTTGTTATTCTGTTTCGCCCCACTACATCCACCTACCAGCAAATGAGATTGTTAAAAAACAACATATTTTTTGGTAATTCTTCTTGGTACATTGGATAAACATTTTTTTTCTATACAGGGTGTTTTTAAATGAAGTAGCAAAAATGGTACAAGTGAATGTAGAGCCAAAAATAAGAGGACTGAAGTAAAAATACCTTATATGAAAGTTGCACCCCTGAGGCGATATACCTTCTTAAAGGCGGGGATTGAAATTCACATTTTAATTTTTTATTTTTTCTTTAACATGGGGAATGCTAGAGACACGAAACTTGGTATGAGCATCCTACTAATAAAGAGACAACTTTTCAATATTTGTTCGATCATTGGCGTATTTTATCAAGGAGTGAAACAGTCAACCCCATTGCAATATTTTATTAGAAATTTTTTATATGAAGCATATTATTTATTTAAAAATATTTATTGGGATGACATCCGCCTACTTTATTTTTACAAATTTTCGCAATTACCCCTTTAGTGAACGATGACGCATCTAATTTTTTTACTAGAAAACTATCGGTTTTATCGAAAAATTACAAGAGGTAAAAAAGTTGTGCAATAAATCAGTTATCCCAATAAATATTTTTAAATAAATAATTTCCTTCATATAAAAAATTTCTATTAAAATATTGGAAAGGGGTTGACTGTTTCACTCCTTTATAAAATATGCCAATGATCGAACAAATATTGAAAAGTTGTCTTTTTATTAATAAGATGCTCATACCAAGTTTCGTGTCTCTAGCATTCCTCATATTAAAGAAAAAATTAAAATGTGAATTTCAATCCCCTCTTTTAAGAGGGTATATCGTCTCAGGGGTGCAACTTTCATATAAGATATTTTTACTTCAATATTTTTATTTTTGGCTCTATATTTGCTAGTACAATTTTTGCTACTTCATTTAAAAACACCCTTTATAAGCTAAAGGGAAGTACACGTTAACGATGTGAGCTTGAAGTGTACATCAAGTGCAGTCAATGTTACAAAATTTGTGATTTAGAGGGTTTGCAGAGACAAAAGATATAATTTACTTACACTGTATAAAAGCGACCCATCATTAGGAGAGTAAAACTGTACATGTCCTGGATTGCCGTTCATAACCAAGGCTTTAGTTCTGGGATCGTATATAATGCCACTTTCATGTTGTTCTCCTAATACTAGATGCTGAATAACATTAACTTGGTTCATCTGATTATCTACAATTCTCACAGCGTTATCTCTGGTTGCTACGGCTGTATACACATTGTTAGTGGCCAGTGAAATGTGCTCAATCTCCGCGGCCAACCGTGGTAAAAATTTTTTTTCATTTTCATCGTCAAGTTGCCATTTTACTAAAACGCATTCTTCTCCTCCACTATAAAAGTAGCTACCTGCGGTAGAAAAACATAGTGCTCGGACAGGCAATGTATGCCAGTGGAAAACAGACTTAACTTTATTTCCAAAAATATTTCGCCATACTATAGCACGTCCAGAACTATCACCACTGAGAACAATTTCATCGGTTGGATGGCAAGCAATGCAGGTAAAACTTCGGGTACTATCGATGGCATATCTAAAATGGAAATGTGTACATGAAGTGTCCGGAAACAAAGGGTCTGTTTCGTTGGATGAATTATATAAAAAAATAGGCAGCTGTTTATTTTCCGCTACCCAAAAAATCTTATATCAAATGTCATTCAAATATCTTTAAAAACGTTAACAAAAATTTAAATAAAAACTTGTCTTTGAAGGCCCATAACATTTTAAGGAACCCTTATCAGTTTATTTTCTTTCCTTGAAGCATAGCCGTTTTGTTTCCAGAAGCAATGTATAAAAGTTAGAATCTATGATTAGAAGCACAGTCAAAATATATTGTAGCAAATGGAGGACATTTTCAAAATTTATAATTAAGAACTCTTAGAAAGTAAATGTAAATACAATACTTAGGCACACAGGGATTCTAGTACAAATAAAATAATTTCACTTAATTTGATAAGATCAATGTACATTTTTTACAGTAAATAAACAGTGGTTCAAAAATTGTTAATAACAAAATAAAAGTTTTAAGCCCATACTAATTGATTAATAATTACCAAAATATATAGTTACCTTGAAATAGCTTTATCATTTAAACTAACAAAATAAATAATATTTCCATATACAACAGAAAAATATTTGTTTTCACTGACGTCAAGGAAGTACTTGTGACCGTCTAATTTAATGCTGAAGGAAAAATTTTTTGATACACATTTTTTTATATCTATTATGGTAAAACCAATTCGATTTTTACTTCCATATGATATCATTGCCTTTAACTCTGTATTTTCTGTGGTGACAATATTAAACGTTCGTATTTTTTTAAATTGAAATTGCTAAAAAAATAAATGGATTTTTATTTTATTTAGTAATTAGGATTATAAAAAGACAATACTTACTTTTTCCATTATTTTAAAATGAGTCATAGTTCTCCAAACTGTTACTTTGCCAGACTCGTAACAAACAACCAGGCAAGGGTAGGAATCATATATGAGATAACTAAATCCAACTATATTGTCAGGTGATGTTCCTTGATATTCATACATTAGTTTACCAGTTTTCCTGTTATATTCCGATATATTCTTCTTACAACATATAAACAAAGTTCTATAAAATATAATTATTTAATATTGGCTTTTAAGGGTAAAACTTATGCTTGTCTTTCATAATGAAAACTTACTCGCCGTCTGACGAAAAAATTGGTTTGAGAGATACAACTGATCCTCCATCTTTAAAATTTAAAGCAACTTCTACTTCTACCATTTTATCTCAAAATATTCCTTTTTTAAATAACAAAATGTACAGGTTAAACAGGTTAGAAAATATAGTGTGGACCCATCATAGACATTATAAACTAATGTTTCCTGTTAGTAACCTGTGAACTACTGGACTGAACTACCCGAACTGCTGAACTACGGATGGCTACCCGCACAAAACATACAATAGAGCTACCCGTAACTCGCGCCATTATTCCATGGCTAAAAATTGGCCTCAATGATTTGGGATCGCCATTATTCTAAGGCTAGAAATTGGCCTCAATAATTTGGGATCGAGGGGGATTATCCCTCTTTATCCTGCCTCATCTCGTGTAGGCCTGGACAGCCTTCGTAGGTGGGCCCCATCCGTCGTCTACCCCGACCGCAAATGCGGCCGGTGTAGGCGCTTTGTGGGACCTCCTTTTGTCCTGGCTGGGCCCCGCCGGCTAGGGCCCTTTCTTCTGGCGCTCTTCTTGCTTCGCCGGCTCGTCTGTGTAAACCCCGGGGGTAGTGTCATGTTTATGTGTGGTATGGTTGGGTAGGGTAGTGCGGCTATGCAGCCTGGGATGCGCTTTGCTAAGGTGGCCCTTAGGCTAGCGCGGGAGGGGAGGGGTAAGGAGGGTATGGGGGGTGTGTATGTGTGTGTGTGTGTGTCGTTGTCTTCGTTTCTTGATCCTGGCTGTCTCTGAAACAGAAAAGGTTAGCGGGCGGGGGGGGGGTCATTGGGGTGGTCACCCAGGGTCAAAAAGTTGGTGTCTAGGTCTTTTGTGTTTGTCGGTCACGTCGGGTACGTAGTCAACGGCTTGCCTGAGGAGGGGATTGTCATGTCTAGCGGCTACGTCAAATCGTTTCTCCGCGTTTTGTCTTATTGTCTGTGTAGCGTTTGTGTATTGTAAGTCTCGTAATATGTCAGTGTTTCTTACGTACCAGGGCGCGTCGGTGGCCGTGCGGAGGGCTATGTTTTCCACAGCCTGTAATGACTTTAAGTGGCTTTTTGCCGCGTGACCCCACGCCGTGGAGGCGTAGGTTAGCTGCGGTTGAAGTACCACCTTGATAAGCGTTCGCTTATTCCTTAAACTGAGGGTGTTTCCACCTTTGAGTAAGGGATAGAGCCTAGCCCTGGTGGTCTTCGCTCGCGCCACCGTCTCCACGATGTGCGGTTTCCACGTGAGACGCTGGTCCATCGTCACGCCCAGGTATCGTGTTTGTCGATTCCAGGAGATGGGTTCCTGGGATAGTGTCAGTCTGTCGAGGTTTTGTGGGATTTTTCGTTTGGTAAAAAGGATAGCCGAACTTTTGTTGGGATTAATTTTGACTTTCCACCTGTTGCACCAGGTTTCAAGTTGGTCTAAGGAGTTTTGGAGGAGGGAGACGGAATATCTAGGATCTACGGATTGGGATGTGATTGTCAGGTCGTCGGCGTATAAGTATATGTTGGTGTTGGGGGGATGTGGGATGTCGGAGTTGTAAATGGTGTATAGGTGTGGGGACAGGACGGTGCCCTGGGGGACACCGGCCTCCATGGGACGGGTGGTGGAAAGGGAATCTTGGATTTGGATGCGGAATTTTCGGTGGTGTAGGTAGGATTTTATGAGTTTGGTAAAGGATATGGGATATTGGTTGGTGAGCATTTTCATCAGTAGGCCTTCATGCCAAACCGTATCGAAGGCCTTTGCGACGTCCAGGAAGACAGCACCAGTGTACTGTCCCCTGTTGAAGGCCGCCGTGATGTGCTCGGTAAGGCGAAGGATTTGGAGTTCAGTGGAGTGATTGGGTCGGAAGGCGAACTGCTCGTCTGGAATGACTTGCAGTTCTTGGGAGTGGGTTCTTAGACGGGTTAGGATAATTTTTTCTACCACTTTGCTCATAGCCGGGAGCAGGCTAATGGGCCGGTAGTTGGATGGGATGGTGTGATCTTTGTTGGGTTTTGGGATAAGGATTATGTTTGCTGTTTTCCAGCGGGTAGGGAAGTGTCTTAGTCTGAGTGTCGCGTTTGTTATGTTTAGTAGGGCCATGAGGCCCTTGTGTGGTAGTCGTTTAAGTGTCGTGTTATGTATATTGTCGGGTCCGGGGGCTTTTCTGTTTTTAAGTCTGCGTATTGTCAGTCTTAGTTCGTCAGGTGTTGCGGGGGGGATTATGTCATTGTCTGGCTCTCTGTCGACGCGTCGGGCCGCGCGCTCAGCCACTATCTCGAATTCCTCGTCTTCGTCGGGCAGCTGAGGCAGTCTACACTGCAGTTCCAGGCTATCGGCGAAAGCCTCGGCCTTTTCCTGGTTCGTGTAAACCACCCCCACACTACCGTGTATTGGAGGAATTTTACGGCGAGCGGGACCAGAGTAAGCAGGGCTAGGATCCGTTGGTCAGATATATTTTTCGTAAACCCCTTTTGTGAGCGTAGATTATAAACTCAATGTTCAACTCAAAGCATTTGGCAACACGACAAAACCAAATGTTGGCAACCCTTTCTTTGAACGATTTCGAATTCAACCGTTTTGTTAAGGAATGTTATTTTATCAGACAAGAAATTAGAAAAAGTTTCTTATGAAGTTTTTTTGTATTAGTTCTTTGCTGTCTGATTGTAAAGAATAATTTATTTGTGTGATTTTGGCAAGTTAACCGTAGTAAAAATGTCGGGAAATTTTGATAATTTAAATGCTCCACAATTTTATGACTTTAATAAAGATTTTAATGAAGATCAAAACGCAGATTCATACTTTGGTAAGTGAAATTTGAACATTATTTGGTCAAAAATGCTTACATTTTGTTACTTTAAAGAAACCGATCATGAGCTCCGGGAGCCTCAGGAAGATCCTTTAAAGTTTAGAAGTCCTGAGCAGGATAATAATGAAATTACCTTAACTAATAACAGTGATTATGACGAAAATAACAGTAGAAAACTACGACGCTCTCTGAGCGTTGGTAATTTATTAAATGATGTAAATGACGGTATAGTTGAGTAAGTTTAAGCAGTAATAACAGTATCAGTTGAAAGCCTAATTCATAATTTGTAAAATATATTTTTTAGTAACATAAAGGATGGCACATTAACATCCGAGGTCAATAAACATACCGCAGTATATTCATCTTGTAATGACTTAAGCGAAGCTAATGACAACAACTCTTTAAATGAAAGGAAGATGTATCTTCCCCTAGTCCTAGCAAGGGCTCAACGCTTATCAAAAGCTGTGTCAAAGGTATGTCTATGTAGATCGTAAATAAGCTGCATGTAAAAATGATTCAAATATCTGATTAGTTTCTAACAATCAAGGAGAATTTACCTTATAAATTTAAAAACTAGTTTCTTGAGGCAGTGTGATGTATCTTTATTATTTGTATACTGATAGTAATAACATACGTGATATCCGGGATCTATTGATAACACATTTTATCGCTTTATAACCTCGTCATAAAAATTCTATAGGAGCACCTGAATAGACTGGCACAGCCAAAGAAGTATGTATCGGACCAGAACTTGAATAAGTATGTATCAGTGGCGGAAGCTGTTAGGAAATTCCACAGCGGTACACCTACCCGTTTTCGGACTAGGCCGACGATGAGTAAACTGAAAATAACAGTGCCTCAGATGCCAGCTCTATTGAGCACAAATAGAAATCGTCCAGTGGCCGCAATTTCCATAGAGGAACGGGAGAGGTTAGAATATGAAGAGGCTCAGAAGTAAGTAGTAGTTTAAGGATGGGAAATGAAAATTTTCTGTTAGTGTTTTAAAAATAAAAATAGTTGCATGAATTAAATATTAAATAATCTAATGATTAGTGTTTGCATGTTATTTAAGTAAAAATGTTTTCAGTTCATTTTTTAAGTTTTACTTGAAAATTAGGTTTTTTTCGAAAAACATGAGAGAGTAGTAATTTGTAGAAAATCGAAAGACGAATCCGAATATATCATGACTGTTACCATAAAGCACTGCCATATTATTTTATTTAGAAAAATATGTCACCGATACACTGCATATCCGACACTCGAGCATCTAAATTTTAGAAAAAGGCCTCAGATTTTGGACAATATTTACATAAATACCCATATTCAAATTATTTTAGTTACTAGTTTTTATATTATTTAAAAAACTTTAAAATATTTTTTTAAGTTTAACACCCTGTATCTTTTTAACAAAGTGTCCTAGATAAAAACTTTATATGAAAGACTCCCCTTAAAATAAAAGAATAGTAGGTTTCATTTTTGGTCACAGTTTGTGAATCACACTATATATTGAAATTGTAGTTGTAGTTGTAAATGTAAAACAGATTGTACTTTGAAATATTTTAAACAAAAATTTTCTCATAATGCAGATCCTATGGATGACAATGTATAATTATTTAAATATTTCATAAATACGGCTTTCCAGTTCCTAGTGTTTCCTAATAAACAATTTACTTAAGATATTTTATAACTACAGCTCAATATACTAAAATTGCTATTAATGCCGAAAAGGAAAATTTTATTTAGCCTTTTACTAAATGTAATTGTAGGGTACCACTAGAACCCTTTAGATAATTATGCTTTAACAATAATTTATGTGATACAAACAACTATATACCAGAGATGCACATATCATGCACAAACTCAGGTTAGAATAGCACGTATTCGGTGTAAAATAGCATTGCATGCTTAAGCACCTGTAGTTGAGACTATCACTCATCTGGCGATTCGCCAAAACGGAGATCGCCGGACGAACGTTTATGTAATAGAAATTATGCACCGTTCTTTCGCTAGCGACTTGACAGAGATTTGCCTGGTATACCTTCAGCGAGTCACTGGCGATCGACTGTGCATACGGGTGTTATTCTTTTATTTTATTATAATTCTTATATTTTTTAAATATATTTTTTCTGTTTTATTTGTAAAATCTGATCTTACCGTTTGTTTTAAATATTTTCCCTATTGTCATTTACTTCTGAAAATTTTTTTAGTGTTTCTTGTTGGTAACTGTTTCAGAAAGACATCCCGTAAATACAGGGAGTGATAGTACATCAAAAAATGAGAATTTTTTGTCCTATGAACTGTATGTCTATATCCTCTTGTATTCGAGATACAAAGCGCAAAAAAAATTTTTTTTAAATAGACCGGAAATTTCCAAACGGTGCGAAATATTTTTATAAAATTTGGTATTCCATAGTTTTTAAGGGCGCCAAATACGCTGGTCTAATTATTTTTTTGGATATTTCATAGAAGGTATTACTTTTTAAGCTCTAATTTTTTTAAGGTGGGCTTTTTTACCATTCGGGCTCCATTTTCAAATGCATAATTTTATTTTCTAAGGATAGTGTACTCTTGTTAGCACTTTCTAATGTGGGCGGTTTTCAAGAAAAAAGGTTTTTAACTCTCTTATAGCTGTTTTACATTGACAATTTATTGATGAATAAATTGATGAAGTTCTTCATGAATTAATTCACGAATTTATTGGTAAACAGTGTGGTTTTACACTGCTACAGCCTTTGTCAAGTTTTTTGACGAATAAATCAGTTCTACCAATGAATCAAAGAAGCAAATAAATTTTAAAAATGTCACCTTTCCACTCATAATTCTAGTGATACAACAGCGGTACCGTTTAGACACATATTTTATGAATATTAGTGTTTGTAAGTAACAAATCAGTAAAAACAATGCAAAACTAGTACGACGCCACACAATTATTTACATATTCCAATATCATAATCTCATTACTGATCTGAGGCTGGAAATCTATTGGGTTGGTACTTCCGAACTTCATGAAGAAATTGACGAAAATTAGAACATGCTCTAATTCGTCAAGAACTTGATGAATAAATTCATGAAGTTATTTGGCAGCAGATTTGGTGCATTACACTTGTTCAATTTCTTGATGAAGCGACTTCATAAATTAATTGATCAATAAATTGTCAATGTAAAACAGCTTTATCAATATTAAGGTGCATGAAATAAGTGACTTTTCTCGAAGTAGGCTTATGTCAAAACTTGTTGATGGATGTCTCATAAACAATGCATCCATTCTTAGTAATATTTTAACTCTAATTAACAAAATTTTAATGATTGCTATTAGTCCTTACTAATTACAATCACTAAAAATCAATACAATTTTGATATAAAGTTAATTTGAGTTTAAAATATTACTAAGAATGAATGTGTTGTTTATGAGACATCCATCAATAAGTTTTGACATAAGCCTACTTCGAGAAAAGTCGTGTATTTTATACACTGCAATATTGTAAGAGTTCAATTAAAAGCCATTTTTCTCGAAAACTGTCCACATTAGGAAGTTCTTACAAGAGTACATTATTTTTAGAAAATAAAATTGTACATTATAAATTTGAGCCCGAATGGTAAAAAATCTAACCATAAAAAGATTAGAACTTAAAATGTAATAGAAATGCAACATAATTAGCAGCCTCTATGAAATGTCCAAAAAACAATTAGACCAGTGTGTTTGGCGTCCTTAAAAACCCCGGAATACCAAGTTTCATGAAAATATTTCGCACCGCTTGGAAATTTTTGTAAAAATTTTATTTTGTCACTCTGTATCTCGAAAACAAGAGGAGATAAGACATATAGATAAAAAATTCTTAAATTTTGAAGAACTATCGCCCTTGTATTTACGGGAGGTCCTTCTGAAACACCCTATATAAAAATAAACAAATAATTGTAGGTTTAAAATAAAATCCAAACCATTGAATAAAAAAATTTTGCAAGGACCTATTCCTTTAGTTCCAATAGAAAGGAAACCTGCCACCATTGTAAAACCATTTAACATTACAGAGGTGCCGCAAAAGGTAAGTTTACAAATTTCCAAATTAAAAAAAAGATAATGCATATTTCAACATGTTTCACAGCCTGTTATCTTCCCAAAAGAAGAAGGTTTCAAATTCTGTGCGAAGCCAGTTCCTAAATGTGTTTTTGAATCACCTAAACTGAAAGTTCTTCAGAAAACAAAATCACTGGATCAGTACGTCAAGGGTCCTGTCAGGCCATCTCGGAAAAATGAGGAAGAAGCCAAACCAAACGTAAAGTTGACAACAACGATTCCAAAACCATTCAGTTTCGAGGAAAGAGATCGGCGGATGTTTAAGAAAAAAGAGGAGTTTGTAAAGAATTTTATAGAAGAGGAAAAAAGAGCAGCGGAATTTCATGCTCGTCCTATTCCTAAAGCTATACTGAGATCTGCCAAAAGTAACTCCAGTTTAAAGCGTTCGGATTCTTCCGATATAAATGGCGAGCTCACAGTAAGTGACAATTTAAAAATAATGCAACGACTGTTTATTATTTATTTTTAACATTCATTTAGTTCAGTGTAGATTAAGTGATTTTTATGAAGAAATTATCTATAAGCCCTCGAAATGTACTCTGACTGTATTCCAACTGTATTCTGATGCACCCCCAATAGATCCTGATATATTCACACAGTATTCTATGTATTGGCACAGTATTTCTATGCATTCGACCAGTATTCCCGTGTATTCGCACAGCATTCCGATGTATTAACACAGTATTCCAATGTGGTCCCACCATATTCTTATCAAAACCGTGATTCAAGCAATGGTTTAGCCAGTCCTGTTGGCCGTGTACATGTTGATTATTAAAAAAATGTTAACTATTTACGTTTTTATCTGGCAGCATAGTGTATTACAGTAGGCGCTCGCTAATCTGACATGTCTTAGACCATTAAGTTGTTCGATTATTGGAAGTGTCCGACTATTGGAAGTAATCCAAAATATCAGAGTCTGGCATTTAAAAACACACAATTTGATTAGGCTATAGAGTTTAATATAAATAGTCCGGGAGGCAGCGACAGAAATTTTGCACCAATTCCTACAAAGCTGATTTTTTCTCAGATTGTTGTTTTGATATCGCAAGTAAACCGAACGGCAGTTTACCGCGCCAATGTGGGGGCAAACATTAGTAACAATGCTTGAAACATGTAAATAAACAATACGTAAATGTCTTATACCTACAAGTGTGAAACTTTTTAGAGTGATCAATTAGTACTAAGTATAGTAGCAGTACTAAAAGTACTGTACAATTATAGTCTACCGCGTCGGAAGCGGGGCCATCAAGGGTCTACCACTCACGGAGGTGTTGAAAAATTAACTTTTTTGACTTATTTCTACAAGGCTGAATTTTTTTTCTCAAATACTTTAGTTTATAAGAGAATCAAAGAAAACAGTCTACCGATCATATAAGGGTGCAAAGCCTTGATAGACGCAGTGGAATGCACGATCTCCCGAGGGCTGTCGCTGCGCCAATCCGCTGTGAATCGCTCTGAATAATTATTAATTCATGTCGGGATTAAATTAAAATCTACAAAGCTGCTTTTTTGTCTATAAGTAGTTCACGATAATTACACAGCCCCACAAAAAAAAAGTATTGGATCTGGTATTCCCATGTATTTTTTTCTGCTGAATCCGAATCTGCCTTCAGATTTGGCCCAGCGGATCTGAGTTTTCGGGAAAATTCAAAAAACAGGTCAAAATTCACAAAAAAAGTCATTTACGATCGACGAAAGTTATAAAAAGTCAAATTATTCTACTAGCTCACTAGACGTATGATTTTTCACTAGTTTAATTCCAATTTATCATCATAGTTAGACAAGCTAGTCCAATTTCATTCAAAAACAGAAAATTGATCAAAATGCTTAAAAATGCCATTTTCATGGCATATTTCGTGTTACAGTGTGCACCCACCCATTTATGAATTCATACATCTTTCTATCCAGTCGTTCATGCATTAATACGCATATTTATCCATCCACCTGTACCACCTATAAAACCCACCCATCCACCCACCTATTCATCTACTTTTTGTGCTGAGAGATGAGATAACAACCTAGAAGATTGAGAATGCAATAAAACTTGTAGAATACTCTACTTTCTAAACAAAAGAAAACGATATCTACAAATCATTCTTTTTTTGTTGCTATAACGTGTTCTCTTTTCTCCAAAGGATCTATGCAAAGGGTTACGCTTTCGTTTAGTTCTTCTATTTTTCATTTCTCTTTTTAACAACCAACAAAAATCGGCCATCATGTTGTAATCCCATCTTCCTTGATATCGCTGTTCTATAACGTTCATATCCTGATGAGATCGTTCGCCTTGTTCTTCGCTATTATTTATCTCTAAGATTTTCAGGAAACCAATCGAAATGTGAATGAAGGAAATGCAACTTGTAGTCCATCAAACATCCCAGGTCTTGGAAGTCTTTTATCAATTTTAATACAATTTCTTCGTAATTAGGACTCTTGTTGTTTCCTAAAAAAATTGCCGCTACAACTTTGAAACTAGTCCAAGCACTCTTCTCAACGCTACTCATTGTAGTGATGAATGTTGCGTCCTTGAACAATGTCCGAATCTGAGGTCCATCTAATACACCTTTCAATTTCGCCTCAGAAATATTCGGAAATTTTCGCCCTTTATATACTGGGTGTAACGTAAAGATTGGGAATAAATTAAACGGTGGATTCTTTGGTGCAAAAAATAAATTTTTCTCATATGAAGTTATGCTCTACGGGCTTTCTTATCCAAGCTACAGGGCGCTAAAAAGTTTCAAAAAATTTAGTTTTTCTCCAATAACTTTCGAACATTGTAAGATAATGGAACGAAATTTTAGCCTTATATTAGCTTAATTTGATAATTCCTTAGTAACAGGAAAAAGATTGTAAGTTACTCAGTGGCGTGCGTATGGATTGTACCGTAAGGTTTTTCGAACAAAATTGTATGCCACTTGTAAAACATTTTTTTAATATTTTTTTTATGATCCACTTTTTATTTTAAACAAAATTACCCTCTTGCGTTTTATTTGTAGCTCTTGTAATTTTTCCGTAAATAAAACTTTTGTAAATACCATTTTTCCCACTGCTAACATAGGAAAATAAAAGTAAGAAAAACATTATGAAGTAAGCTTTGGGTCAGCTACCGAATATGATCAAAGAGGCATTGAAAAAAGACTTTTGCATTGAAAATCATATTAAAAAACTTAATTTTTTGAAATTATTTGGCGCCCTCTAGCTTGGAAAATAAAACCTGTAGAGCATAACTTTTATATGACAAATATTTATATTTTAAAATAAAAAATCCACCGTTTCATTTATTCCCAACCTTTATGTTACACCCTGTATATAGGGCGAAAACTTGTTGGTTGTTAAAAGAGAAACGAAAAATAGAAGGACTAAACGAGAACATAACCCTTTGCATAAATCCTTTGAAGAAAAGAGAACACGTTATAGCAACAAAAATAAGAATGATTTGTTGATATTGTTTTCTTTTGTTTAGAAAGTAGAGTATTCTACAAGTTTTATTGCATTCTCAATATTCTAGGTTGTTATCTCATCTCTCAGCACAAAAAGTAGATGGATAGATGGGTGGATGAGTGGGTATTATAGGTAGTACAGGTGGATGGATAAATATGCGTATTCATGCAAGAACGATTGAGTAGAAAGATGTATGAATTCATAAATGGGTGGGTGGGTAAAAAGATGGATCCAGAACTCTGCAATACGAATTATGATGATTTTGATGTATTTTCTGTTTTTGAATGAAATTGTACCAGCTTGTCACTCTATAATGATAAATTGGAATTAAATGAGTGAAAAATCATACGTCTAGTGAGCTGGTAGAATAATTTGACTTTTTATAACTTTCGTCAATCGTAAATGACGTTTTTTTTAAATTTTGACCTGTTTTTTAAATTTTCCCGAAAACTCGGACCTGTTGGGCCAAATCTGAAGGCAAATTCGGATTCAGCGGAAACAAATACATGGGTCTGAATATGAGATCCGATACTTTTTTTTGTGGGGCTGTGTTATCGTCAAATAAACGTTTTCTACCTTCGATACAAATTGGCTAAAGTTTCGGTAGACGTGGCTAAAATTTTTGTGCACGAGGTTGTGTAAAATTACTAATTTAAATAATTATAATTTTTTGAGCTTGCACCATTATTAAAACTTACAATATTAGTAATAACGAGCGAGTGTCAGCGAGCGAGATTTTTGCTACTATCATTTACATTTTTTTCAAATAACTGACCTTTTTCTTTTTTAACGTTGGATAATTAAATTTATTTCTCTTTCACTTATAATTTATATCCATGACGCTTACCAAAGCCACACTGGTGAGTAGTTAGCACCAGGGTTGTCATCTTTGGATTGGCAGTAAATACTAATTGGTACAAAAAAATCAGAATATGCTAAAACCTGGTAATTTACAAGAAAATTGGAAAAAAGTTGAAAGTGGAGTTAACTTGAAGTGTTCTGAAGATACTACAAAGTACTAAGAAAAAATGATCAATAACTATGAAAAAACAAATAGATAACATTCTGCCTTTTTGTTTGCCAATTTAGTACAATTCAATAATGGTAGTTTGGTTTGTGTTTATTTTAAGGACTTAAAAAGTAAGGAAATGATCTGGTGACACAACGGAAAGGAATATAGTACAATCATAGACAGAAGAACGGAACGCCAAGCAACTTCAAAAAGAGATCAAATTACAACTGCCAAGTTAACTTTTGTTTTGCTAATTCTTCACGATCAGGATTGTGGCAGAATTTTCATGATTTTCGATAATACATAACAAGGAAATACTAGAGTATATACTAGTTTAAAATTAAAAATACTAAATAGTATAGACTAAATTCAAAATTTTAATACTAAATGGGACGTTCAAAATATCAGATTTAGTATCTTATATATATCGTGTGAAACCCCGGAAAGGCCGGAGCCGAGACAAACATATTTAGGAAGCATGTATAAAATCTTTTGATTACCCTGAAATTGATCAGACACAGCATCCCGTTGATCCGCAGAGGCTGCCAGCAGATACAGCCGGCATAGACATCAACTTCTGGATGCAGGGTGAGTCGAAATTTTTCTGTCTGTTTCAGGCCCGCCAGGATCAAGAACCGAAAACGACGACATACTCACACACATCTCCCCCTTACTTTCCTTACCCCTCTCCCCTCCCGCGTTAGCTAAACACAGTGCTTCCTAAGCTGCATAGCTGCGTGACCTCACCCACACATGACAACCCCCGGGGGTTTACTCAGATGAGCCGACGAAGAAAGAAGAGCTCCAGAAGAAAGGGCCCTTACCGGTTGGGCCCAGCTAGGACAGGAAAAGTCGCCACGAATTAATCGGCGGTCCGAGATGACTGGGAAAGGGCCTATATCTACGAGGTGTCCGAGCCTACAGCGAAGAAGTGGGTAAAGAGCTATAGTCCCGCTCGACCCCGCTCCATCCGAGGTCATATATCCAGCCAAGGACATTGGCTCGCCGAGCCCGAATAACAGTACCTTACGGTACTTTTCGTCATTCAGTTTACTTCCAAATTGTTTAAAATTAATAATAAAATCACCAAGATTATTTTGTTATTTATTTTTAAAAAACATACAACAATACATTTTATGAATAATATAGGATTGAATATTAAATAATTATGAAATTAATGTATTGCAGCTGTTTATAATAAATATTGTATCCCTAATATAGCAATAGTTTGAAAACAGCAGTCCTTGCAATAGTTCTTGCGCAAAAACTTTAGCCATGTCTACTGAAGCGTTAACCACCTTGTATCGAAAATAAAAGACGTTTATTGACAATAATTATTGTAAACTACCTATAGACAGAAAAGCAACTTTGTAGATTTTAATTTAATCCCGGTATGAGTTATTATTCAGAGCGACTTACAGCGGATTGGTGTAACGACTACGCTCGGGAGATCGTGCATTCCATTGCGTCTATCAAGGTTTTACACCCTTAGATAATTGGTAGACTGTTTTCTTTGGTTCTCTTATAAACTAAAGTATTTTTTTCCGTGAGTGGTAGACCCTTGATGGCCCCGCTTCTGACGCGGTAGACTATCATTATACTATTATAATTTAGGTATAATTGATCACTCTAAAAAGTTTCACACTTGTAGGTATAAGACATTTACATATTTATTTACATGTTTCAAACATTGTTATTAATGTTTGCCCCCACATTGGCATGGTAGACTGCCGTTCCGTTTACTTGCGATATCAAAACAACAAAATGAGAAAAAATCAGCTTTGTAGGAATAATTACTCAATTAATTAATCAATAGTGTCGCTGCCTCCCGGACTGAAAGTAGGGTACCTTTATTGAAAAACTATACTTTTAAAATTAAGTAAAATAATAATATGTATTATTTGTATGTGCTGTTCTCACATATTTGAATTTTACTGTAAATGAAAAAACTTATCTATTGTGGGGTGGAGTGCAATGAACTTGCTTTTGTCCGATTACCGAGCGGTCACCCATGAAAACCGTCCGAGTATAGAGCTGACCATTCCCACACGAAAAGCGTTCAAAACGGTCCGATTACTGGAAACGTTGGACTATTGAACGTCCGATTAGCGAGCGCCTACTGTATTGAATTTTGAATTTGAGCACAGCAAAATTTTTTATAAAAACTATTTTCCATAAAATGAAAAAAGTTTTACCTCTTTAACTCCGTTCGTGGATACCTACATTATGGAGCTTTGTTAAAATATCATATAGCTACAGATTTACAAAGTAAGTTTGCTATTAACTAGTTCTCTTAGGTCGCTTATTTCAAATTTTTTGGTCACTTGCTTTTTTAATATTTTGATCTTGAATTTCATTTCATAAATGGAATAGAGCGTTTTAGAGTTCTTTGATACGATACAACTTTGGATAGAGATAAATTTAAAATCATCATTATTCCGACAAAATAAAATCTGTAGTAGTTCCATATACAAGGAATATACTGTGTAAATAAAGGTTAGGCATATGGTGGGAATACATCAGAATATAGTGAGAATACATTGTCATACAATGAAACACAGGAATGCTGTGCGAATATACAGCGTGTTTGTAAATAAGTGCGAAATATTTTAGGGCGTGGTTGCTGAAGTTATTTTGTGAAAAAAAGTTTATATAAACGTAGGTGGAAATATGCTTCATTTCCGAGATACAGAGTGTTTAAATTTTATTTAGTTTTGTTATGCCAAAGAATTTTAAAGATATTGAGAAATATTGACAGCAACCTACTAGATAATGTATCAATATAAATTAAAAATACACAACTTGCAGTACAATATGTTTTATCAAAAAACGGTGCATCCTACGAAAAAAAATGAAGTGACCAATTTCATTCAGAATTGATGGTGGATTTTTTAAAAAATATCAAAGTGGGAAAAGTCAGTGGTGTACGATTTTTTTTTTATTAAAAAAAAGGTGGCATTCTCGCACGAACGCCACTGGTGCAAGTAGAAATATTCGGATCACCCCAAAAAATGCACATTTATTCCCTCCAAACCATTTTTCGAGTCAATATCTTTAAAACTCTGAAATAATTAACAAAAATAAATTAAAAAAATTAAAATTTTAACACTTTCTCAGAAACGAAGCATATTTCGACCTATGTTTAGATGAACTTTTTTCACAAAATAACTTCGGCAACCACCCCCTAAAATATTTCGCACTTATTTGCCTTGTACAAGAATACTCTGAATATACGGGTGTTGCAAAATGTTGTTCAGATAATTCTAGAGGAGATTCTACATCCAAAAATACAAAAAAAATTCCTATAAACGTAGGTCTGCAAATGTTTCGTTTTCGAAATAGAGGATGAAAAAATAAGAAAATACGTTTTTTATTGATGATTTCTAAAGGACACCACACTGCCGATCAAAAGTCTCCATTGGCGCAATATCCAAAAGTTCATAGTTTTCAAGTTATGTTGACTCTGTATTTGACGGGGTAAAAATGTTTTTTAGTATTTTTTGCCGTATGCATTTGAACCCTGAATCTTGATTTGGTCATTGCCTGTATTAATATGTGGTAAAATATTTAATTTTTTTATTACAATTTATGGAAATACAATAAATTTTTATGCCATCAACTAGAATAGTTGCAACACACATCTGCAGTCAAAAGAATTATTCGCAGTTTTGAATACAGAGCCCTGAAATAAACGTAACTCAAAAACTATAAACTTTTGAATATTGCGCCAATGGAAACTTTTGATCGGCAGGTTAACAGCTGTAACATAATTTCAACCAATTTAACTGCAACCACTTTTTCATAAGAAAAGTGCGGAGTCATTTTTCATTGGAAATCGTTTAAATTTGGGTCAATACATTTATGATAATGTAGGTTATAATATTGGTATAATTAATTGCATTTGAGACCCATTAGGGGCGTAGATATGGGGATATCTATTGATTTTTGACCTGAAAATCTATGCCACTTGTTTTTCTACCGGTTTTTACTTTATTTTTAGGATCCTCATTTATTTTGGAGCAAAAAGACCCACTTGCACATTTGTCATTTAGCAAGCAGCTTTCGAACTATTTAGTCCAGGAGAATTACATTTTCCAATATAACTTCTTAAATATGCAGTTTACAGAGAAAACTATTACTGATGAAATTGTTTGTTATGAAATTTTCTACAAGAGGGAATTGTTTTTTTACTCGCGCATATCATATTTTGTTGCTAAATAGCCAAAACAACGTAAGAAAATTATGAAAATTGAGGTAATTTGGAAGCGTTTAACTGACAGGCAAGAAATTGTCCAATTCTACTATAATGTAGATGTAAGTACTTTAAAGGATTACAAAACGAAAACCCAATCCCAAAACCCGATCCAAATCGGACTGATAGTTTTGGTATGAGTCAATGTGTTACTAAATTTCAGCGCGAAATGTCGTTATTTTTTTACGTCAGTGCTGGGGTTAAAGTTGGGCATTTTAATTGGCGCTGATTTTTTTACACATACTTGGACCCCTTAACTATCATACATAATCGTTATAATATCAATCTTCTTTTTTCAATAATTTTTGGAGCGATTTTAAAAGTTCGAATAATTTTGACTTTATAAACAAATACTTTCATGAAGCGATTTTGCGGGTTGGAAAATATACCAAAGTACTAAAAAACAGTTCTCAGAAAGACGCTTAACTTGAAAAAAAGAACGTGCAAATCTGTCTCATAAGTTCCGAGATCCTGAGTGTCAAAGTCAACAAGCGTTAGCTGCAAAACTATGCATAATGTAACAACAACAAAAATTGAATTTGGTAGGTTTTTTAAGAACTTTTCGTATGTGCTTTTATAAATATGCTCGCACGTGTGCTTTTTATATGAAAATTCAATGACTATCGCCAAGCCGACCATTTGTGCTGCAAAACCGGGGGGAGGGGATGAATGATAGAATTTGAAATCAAGCATTCAAAAAGAGCGTGCTCTCTTCGGCGTTCAATATCTCGGCTTCTATTGCTCCAATTTTGATGATTTTTTAAAAATCAATATAGGAAAATGAGAGGAATTCAATTATAAAGATTTTACTAAAATATAAAGCCTTATCAGCCTATTACGACTACTTAAAAGTTCACACATTTCATTGTTATTGTATATTCATGTAAATAATATCGATGGTAGATAAATATATATATATTATATATAGTCCATTGTTAATAGGTATTAGTTTTAATAATTACTTGGTAATAATGTTTAAAATCTTGAAATTTTACTTAATATGTAATTTATTTATTGTATCGGTCGGTACTTAAATCGATGTGTGCTAATTCTGCCCGGGTTCAATTCCCGCGGCCGGTGGACCGTAGATTAGCTATGCTTGTACAGAGGATTGGCATCCCCCGTGCAGGTATGGTAGCGTGGAAGAATGTTGGCTTGGGTCAATGTGAGAGATTGACACCGATTGGCATTTGACCACCCTCCTAATTAATGAGGTTTTCCAGGTTTCCCTCATTCCTGCATTGAATGGTAGTTAGGGCCTACCAACATAAGTCGTTCCTGGACGCAAATGCGGCCTGCTTAATAATGATAATATGCCGCCTCCTCTCCCGCACAAGTTTCCGACTTCTGGGCTAATTCTCGTGGTTAGAATGAGGGGTAGAGACGTTATTATTATTATACATATAATATAGAAAAAATGGAGATACAAATAATTATTTGATATTTTTATAAAACTTATCATATTAAAGTATTCTGCTTTTTTACAGCATAATTGATGTTTTCGCTCTCAAAAATTTCTTCCTTTAAATAATTAAAAATTGCACTTTGCAATTCATTATACAGGTTGTCATAGGGCGACGGCCCGTTAGAATATTTCGGGGACTACTTCGATTTGAATTTTGAAAATTTGGGACCTGGTGGTTCTGGAGGTTTTATTTAAAGAGAGTTTAAATAAAGTAATGCCATTATTATAGTACTTCAGGTTATACCGGTAGTCACCACCTATTCTTATTATAAATGGAACATCCTGTATATTTGTGCATATTTGGATTATACGCGTAATTTTAGGGGACTTTTATAAAGCTTCTCTATATCTATCTCTAATGGTCTTCGACCAATTTCAGTCTCATATTTATTGTCGAATTTGATTGGCTAAACCGCCAAAACTTGGTTTTTCTAATTGGGACACCCTGTATATTTTATCAAAATCTGTTGTAGAAATTATATATACCTATCTATTAATTTTTTTGTTTTTGACGGTTTTTGTGATAAATAAAATGATCTAATTTCTTGCGAGGATGGCTATGAAATTGCTAGCAAATTTAAAAAATCAAATTAACCAACCATAACCAACCATAAGTCATCATTTACTGTTAATCTGACAGTGGTACCTACTTCCAATTAGTTAAACACTGATTTGACAATAATGGAAAACGATACTTATTCAAATGCTAATATAACATAAAAAAAATGAAAAACTTTAATAATACGATGATTATATGAAAATATAATAAACACGTTTTATAAACATAAATAAATAATTATTTGTATCTATATTTTTTTCTATATTATATGCATACAATAAATAAATTACATATTAAATAAAAATTTCAAGATTTTATTTAAACACTATTACCATGTCGATCGGTCGATAGCCGCACGGTTTAAGGCGTCAGTACTTAAATCGATGTGTCGAACTGCCCGGGTTACGAATCCCGCGACCGGTGACCGTAGATTATCTATACTTGTACGGAGGATTGGCGCCCTCTGTGCAGGTATGGTAGGGTGGAAGAATGTTGGCTTGGGTCAATGTGAGAGATTGACACCGGTTGGCATTTGACCACCCGATTAATTAATGAGGTTTTCCAGGTTTCCCTCATTTCTGCACTGAATGGTGGTTAGGGCCTACCAACATAAGTCGTTCCTGGGCGCAAATGCGGCCTGCGTAATAATAATATGCCGCCTCCTCTCCCGCACAAGTCTCCGACTTCTGGGCTAATTCTCGTAATTAGAATGAGGAGTAGAGATATTATTATTATTATTATTATTATTATTATTATTATTATTATGTAATTATTAAAACTAATACAGTGGATTATGTACGTATATCCTACCATCGATATTATTATTTACATGAATATACAGTATAACAATGAAATGTCAGAAATTTTAAGTAGTCATAATAGATCGAAAAGGGCTTAATAATATTTTAATGAAATCTTGATAATTGAATTCCTCTCATTTTGCTATATCGATTTAAAAAAAAATCAAAATTGGAGCCATAAAGCCGAGATATTGAACGCCGAAGCGCGCGCGCTCTTTTTGAACGCGCGATTTCAATTTCTATAATTCATCCCCTCCCCTCGGTTTTGCGGCACAAATGGTCGACTTGGCCATATTCATTGAATTTTCATATAAAAAGCATACGTGCAGTAATATTTATAAAAGCACATACAAAACGTTCTTAAAAAACCTACTAAATTAAATTTTTGTTGTTGTTACATTATTCATAGTTTTGCAGCTAACGCTTGTTCACTTTGACACTCGATATCTCGGAACTTATACGACCGATTTGAATGTTCTTTTTTCAAGTTAAGTGTCTTTCCGAGAACTGTTTTTTGGTATATTTTCCAACCCGCAAAACCGCTTCATGAAAGTATTTGTTTATAAAGTAAAAATTATACGAACTTTTAAAATCGAAACGATTCTGTACAACAAATTGTCTCATACCAAAACTATCAGACCGATTTGGATCGGGTTTTGGGATTTCGTTTTGAAATCCTTTAAAGTCCTTACATCTACATTTATAGTAGAATTGAACAATTTCTTGCCTGTCAGTTGAACGCTTCAAAATCCTCGATTTTCATCACTTTCTTACGCTGTTTTGTCTATTTAGCAACAAAAATATCATACGCGCAGATATCAAAACAATTCTATCTTGTAGCAAATTTCATAACAAACAATTTCAGCAGTAATAGTTTATTCTGTAAACTACATATTTAAAAAGTTATATTGGAAAATGTGAGAAAAAACGTCATTTTTAAGTATTGTTGCAGTTTTTAATTTTTTCTGCAAATATCACAACATTTTTTCTTGGCGCAATCTTATATTTTCATTGTATATATTATTTTCAACCGATTTTTACTAATAATCTACATCAAGCAACAGTCATATCTCGAAGGTTTTGAGCTTAATTCACTTGGACTAATTGAAGATTTTTAAAAATCGTCCTAATATAAATCTATGAAACCTTTACCTACTAAAAAAAACATAGTTGGTGATTGTCACTGAAAAATAACATACGCTGTCACTATGGAGAAATAAATCACGCAAATATAAAGGATTTCCAATGAAAAATTTAAAAATTATCAATAAAAAGCATTTTTTTATTTTTGTTCGACACCCTCTATTTCGAAAACAAAGCATTTGCAGACCTAGGTGTATAAAGAATTTTTTGTTCATAATTTTGGATGTAAAATCTGCTCAAAAATTTTGCAACACCCTCTATAAATAAATTCTTTGTGTATTTTGGTGCCCTTCGGAGACTAAATCAAGTATCTTTGGTTAATTTAAGTCCTTGAGGCATCCCCTACTTTTAGGAGCAATTCTTCTATTCTGGTTTATGGCGCATTTAATTATTGCTTTGCAGAAAAGTGAGGAAAATATATCAACTCAGTTCAGAGCTAGACCTGCCACAATTCTAAAAAAGAAGCCATTCATACCAAGGAAGGAGGAAAGACAGTTAATTGAAATAAGCGAATTCCAATTGAACACCGAGAGGCGTGTCAAAGAGAGGGAGGAATTCGAGCAGTCTAAAAAAGAGAAAGAGGAAAGGCTCGCTCTGATACAACAACGTGAAGAGGAAATAAGGCTGCAGAGGGAGAAAGAGGAGATCGATAGGCTCCGTAAAGATCTGGAATATAAAGCGAAGCCAATCAAGAAATACAAAGAGATCATAATCCAGCCCTCTGGAAAAGTAACTAAACCTATATCACCCACCTTCCATACAAGCAGTAAGAACAAAGAGAATTTGCCATAGGTCACTTAATTTAAATTACAATCTATTGTTGTTTTAAAACTTATTTATGTTTGTCCTTTAGCGTTTTATTAAACTAGGTGTATGTTTTATTCTAATGAAGTCTATATATTTTACTATATGTATTCCGTACCAATATCGGTCCTGAAGATGTTTTTACTATATTTTTATAATTTTGATGTAGTTGATCTATTAAAAAATAAAGACATTACATTTTAAATTTCATTTTAAAATTTCCCTCCTATTTGAAATGTATTCATATTTACAAAAGTAGTGAATTAATTAATATATGTAGTATAAGGGGAGCGTCAACAAAATGCCTTAACACCACTATTGTCAAGCATTTTTGTGATTTCATTCCACAGCTTGTAGGTTTGTTGTGCAAAAGGCTCATTAACAACTTTATGTATAAAGGGTGAGCCACCAGTAACGCCTCGGTGGCTAGGGACCAAACGGCAAATTCTATGTTTAGGTGGGTATGTTTAGGTTGATTACGGCTACATTTTAAAAATATTTTGAAATATACAGTGTGTCCAGGAAAAGCGTACCATATCGAAGTTATGTATTTTTAAATGGAACACCCAGCCCTGTATTTTACTGCATTTTTGAAAGCACCGTAAAAAATAGGTGACCTTTATTAAAAGTTCTGCATATCTAGGACTTGTTGTTTGTGAGATATTTCAATTTTAGTGAAAAAGCAGGCTTAGCGTAGAAATTCAATATTTGCAATAAAAAAATAATTTTAAGGAAGCAGCTTTGGAGAGTGTATTTTAGGTCCTTAGTTATAAATTATTACATTTGTCGTCACTTAGTATTGTACAGGGTGTTCAAAAAATTGGTGAATACTTCTCTCAACTTTAAACAGCAATAATTTGGTTATTTTAAATGTGACACCCAGTATATTTTTACTCTGGAAATTGGGAAATTTAAAACTTATACCATTACCTTACATAAAATTGTGTATCAGAATATAGAAAAACATACAGTTCCATTTAAAAAAGCCTACTTATGAAGGTTTTAAGTTAACTAAACTCGGCATTAAATTTCTAGCACCCTGTATGCAATTAAGCCACTTTGAAAGTATGGATGGGAAGCTTAGGGGTCTAGCTATCCCCCATATAAGTATTGTTGTTTTATCTTTCTTACTATAAAATACACATGGTTTGAAGCTAGTCACTGTTTCTCTCCATTTTTTTGAAAAAAAATAAAATACATATCTCGAAAACGGTTAATTTTAGGAATAAGGAAACTTCATAAAAGTCCACCTAAAATAATACGTAGAATCCAAAATTGCAATAATATACTGGGTGTAACGTAAAGGTTGGGAATAAATTAAACGGTGGATTATTTGGTTTAAAACATATTTTTTTCTCATATGAAGTTATGCTCTACGGGTTTTCTTTTCCAAGCTACAGGGCGCTAAAAAGTTTCAAAAAATTTAGTTTTTCTCCAATAAATTTCGAACGTTATAAGATTATGGAATGAAATTTTAGCCTTAGCTTAATTTGATAATCCCCTAGTTACAGGAAAAAAAATTGACTTTGTAAGTTACTCAGTGGCGCGCGTGCGGATTGTACCATAAGGTTTTTCGAAGAAAATTGTGGTACGCCACTGGTAAAAACATNTGCTTATCTTATGGAACATTCGACATTAGTTAAATTTTGCTCCCAATCCCCAATCCCTCTCAAGGGTTAGTTCATTTGCCTTTGTTATACAAATAGACATAAACAGAAAAAAAAAATGTGCTGGCATATTTATAACAAGAACAAGTCTAGAAAAAATGTATGTTCATGACTTCCGTAGACTGCGCGTAATAGCCCGAGTTTATTTGTTTCCCGTGATCCCGTGTCGTTTTCAATTCGTAATTCGTATTATGTTAGGTTAGGTTTGCGGTTTGCCAGTTTGCCTTGATTCGTTGTTCTCCATCTTTACTTTGATAATTTGTAGTGTGTGCAGTGTTGCCAGATGAAAAAAAATATATATGGTATCCGACACTTGAAAAAAATGGTATTTTGCTGACAAATATGGTATCTTGATAACACTAAAATAACAAGGTTTTACACAATCAATAAGTAAAAAGCAACAGTACTATCGAATTTGTATTTTAAACCATGTATTTAAGCAACAAAAAACGGGTCTATTCTGCAACGATTTTGGTTAATTTTTAACAAGTGTATAAAAATTGTAATGGGTTTATTTTAACCAAATCTGTTAAAATTTAGCGGGACCAAAATAGATGCTGTTAAAAGTTAACCTGGCTTGACAAATGGTATAATTGATGTCTATTATTTATAATTATAATGGCCGTTCAAATTAAATTATTCCAAGATTTATTTGCAATCGCAGTTTAATGTGGCTTCAATTTGTTGTTTAGCAAAATATTGATAACTTCTAAAAAATCAATTGGATTTGTTTTTTTTTGTCATACGTAGGGCACGTTTCTTTTTTTCATCCCCCATAATTCGGCTAAATCATAAGAATCTTATAAATTGTTTACTAAAAGATAAACAAATATGTATCCAGCAATCGAGTTTAACGCATGACCTACGTGTTTTAGTCAGAGTAGTGATGTGCCATGTTTCGTTAATACCTACATAAAAATTGTACAGTTAAAAATATGGTAGGAAAATGGTATCTGCAGCCAAAAAATGGTAGAAAAATGGAAAATGGTATCCTCAAAAAACTTATAGGTATGATAGGTGAAAAAATGGTATAAATACCATAAAAATGGTATATCTGGCAACACTGAGTGTGTGCAGTTGTGGTTATTGTAAGGTGCTTATAAAATAATGAATATTAATGCAATATGTTNAAAACTTTTGTAAATACCATTTTATCCCACTGCTAACAGAGGAATATAAAAATAACAAAAGCGTTATGAAGTACGCTTTGACTCAGCCACCGAACATGGTCAAATAGGCATTGAAAAATGATTTTCGCATTGAAAATGATATTAAAAAACTAAATTTTTTAAAATTTTTTAACACCCTGTAGCTTGGAAAAGAAAACCCGTAGAGCATAATTTTATATGACAAATATTTATTTCTTAAAGTAAAAAATCCAGTGTTTAATTTATTCCCAACCTTTATGTTACACCCTGTATAGGATGTTCCATTTAAAATAAGCAAGCATTGATGGCGACTTCCGGTATAACCGCAAGTGGTACGTGGACGCCATTATTTTAGTTGAGAAGGGCATGCTCGAAAACCCGGTATCCCAAATTTCCAAAATTCAAATTGAAGTCTCTGAAATATAATTCTAATGGACTGTCACCGTGAGACACCCTGTATTTATTTACACTTTTAAGGGCGTCACCCGACCCTTCGGTTCCACTCTGCCCATATGCCGACCGTTTTCCGATTAATTGTTGTTGCTAAAATACCGTTTAGTATGCTCGGCATACATATAAATATAATTGTAAAACGCGATTTTTTTGCAATTAACAATTACCTTTACCGGTGCATGTTCCACGGTTACTGGCTAATTGTACTTTTTTTATTGGTCAGCATGCGCATAATTATTAATTATTTAACGATACCTTAAAGGGCATACAGTAACTTGTGTGTGAAAGTCAGAAGTTCCAGCTTCCAGTATTCAACAAATTTTAGTCATTTAAGTTCTCTGATTTTATGCGTCACGATCACGATCAAACTTACGCAATTTAAATATAAACCGGCAATATTGCACTTTTTGAATTCGTACTTTATTATAATAACCTAAAAAAGGATAGTACATTATTAAACAGTAGTAAAAAATAGGTAGTATCATAGTTTCACATAATTTTTTCCTAACTTTAAAGTTTATAGTACTGCTATTTGCAAAAAGAACTTTTAGGCGAAGATAAAATTTTTTCAAAAGTGAATTAACGACTATTGAATTTCAACTTATTGTTGAAAATTATATACCCAAATTTTTAGTTTCTTGTGAAAAGGTGAGAACGGAACCGTTTAATTTTATACATAAATTGGAAATAAAGTAGGTAGACATAAAAACTACGAGAACAGTATAATAATGCCGATGAGTTTTCAGCATTCAGTTTCAGATCATGATTTTTGTTATACTCAATGAGTGACTTAAGGTCCGAGCACAACATATTCAGGGTGGTCCAGATTTTAATAGACAAACTTCGGGAAACTATTAAACAACAAAAATTAACATCACTTTGCTCTATGAACATAGGCGCAGAAAGCCACCGTTTATGATATACAGGGCGTTGAAATTAACAAAAATAAAACAATTTTTTTAAATATCTGGATAACGGTTTTATCAAATTTATCCAAATTTGGTACACATTTTTTTTTCAAATATTTCCTCTAGTTTTGTATGCACATAGTCCAAATTCAAATACCAGTGGCGGAGAAACAAGGATGCCGTTTTCTTATTTAAAGTAAAACTTCTACGCCACTGAATTAATTGGTAATATGAATAGATTTTATAACGGTCCGAAACATTCCAGATGAAAAAACATTCATTTATTTTTATCGAAAAGTGAATGGTTTACGAGTTATGAGAGTTATTATTCAAGTAAAAAAAGCGTTGAAATCGGGAAAAATAAAACAAATTTGGGTGGTCCAGATTTTAATAGACAAACTTCGGAAAAGTTTTAAATAACAAAAATTAACATCACTTTGCTCTATGAACATAGGCGCAGAAAGCTACCGTTTATGAGATACAGGGCGTTGAAATTAACAAAAATAAAATAATTATTTTAAATATCTGGAAAACCGCATCATAATATGTCGCATAACTCGTAAACTATTCACTTTTCGACAAAAATAAAAGAGTGTTTTTTCATCGGGAATGTTTCAGCCCGTTATAAAATGTAATCATATTACCAATTAATTCAGTGGCATAAAAGTTTTACTTTAAATAAGGAAACGATATTGTTGTTTCTACGCCACTGGTTTTTGAATTTGGACTATGCACACAGAACTAGGAGAAATATTTGAAAAAAAGTTTGTATCAAATTTGGATAAATTTGATGAAGCGATTTTCCAGATATTTAAAAAAATTGTTTTACTTTTGTTAATTTAAACGCCCTGTATCTCACAAATGGTGGCTTTCTGCGCCTATGTTCATAGAACAAACTGATGTTAATTTTTGTTGCTTAGTACTTTCTCGAAGTTTGTCTATTAAAAATCTGGACCACCCAAATTCGTTTTATTTTCCCCATTTTAACGCTTTATTTACTTGGATAATATGTCTCATAACTCGTAAACCATTCATTTTTCGACAAAAATAAAAGAATGTTATTTCATCTGGAATATTTCAGACCGTTATAAAATGTATTCGTATTACCAATTAATTCAGTGGCGTAGAAGTTTTACTCTAAATAAGGATACAACGTCCTTGTTTCTCCGCCACTGGTTTTTGAATTTGGACTATCTGCATACAGAACTTGGATAAATATTCGAAAAAAAATGTGTACCAAATTTGGATAAATTTGATGAAGCAGTTTTCCAGATATTTAAAAAAATTTTTTCATTTTTGATAATTTCAACGCCCTGTATCTCATAAACGGTGTCTTTCTGCGCCTATGTTCATAGAGAAAAGTGATGTTAATTTTTGTTGTTTAGTACTTTCCCGAAGTTTGTCTATTAAAATCTGGACCACCCTGTATAATACGATCCGAGTTTATTTGCTCATTTGCTTGCTCTACGTGTAGAGGGTCAAATTTATACAACTTTTGGGTATCATCAGCATAACACTGAATTGTACAAAAATTGATGTGATATTTTAAATTCATAGTATAAATAACAGTGGCGGCTCGCCAGGTGACGCAAGTGACCTCTTCACCTAAAATTTGCGTTCGGTTGTGCAATTTAAAATTATATTTTACAATTTAGGTATAATTATATATTCAAAATGTATTGTGTTTGTAGAAATATATAGAATGCGGTGAACGCCTTCTAAAAAAACATTGCCTTAGTTGAGCACGAACCTCATCGTACATACAACGTGTAGCATAAGCAAGTTAAGCTGATAGTTGTTATTCAAGTACTAGTACATGTTTTATGGTTGTATTGTTACGGCAACGAGGCGGCCAACACGTGAGTAGACTACGTTGTGGGCGTGGGGGAACGAGTGACGCGGAAATTGAAGCAGCATCAGCATCGCCCATCGACAGTTTACACGATACGTCGCCCAGTACACAATAGAGTCTTTTAATGTGACGTCACATATTTAGGCAACACGCAACAAATTGTCATAGTTTAAATTGTACAGACCGATTCTGACCCTTATGTACTATTTACATAAATACTATAAAAATGAACGACTTCAAATTATATTATTTATTTTTATAAGGATTTAGAAGTATTTAAATACAAACAACACGTGTTTGATAAAATAGATACACTAATGTGCTTAAAACGATATAAAAAAAATTCCTAAATTCAAATAAAGTAAAAATGTAACATTAGCCGTGTTATTCCTAATGTTTATGCTCGGAGAGAATAGCCTCATATGCAGGTGAGATCTGATTGATATGTTGGGGTTTGAAACTTCTTAAATATTTTTAATATTGCCAGAATATCGCGATATTTAGGGTCATGACAAAGAAGACATTTTTTGTGGTTCTTATGTCCAAAGTACATAAGGTCGAAAATCGATCTAGTAAAAATGTTGAGAAATTCTTCATGACAATGTGCACTGTGGGGTTGCCTATTATTTGGCGTATGTGACGTTACTACTAAAAAGGTCTATTATAACGGTTCTTTGTAATATTTGTTTTCTATCAATAATTGTAGAAATGTTTCCTATGTATGATCTAATATATATTTTATTGGAAACGCCATTTTCCAGATGGAAAATTGAGGACAAAAAGGATTTTTCTATTTCTTATAAAATCTAAATGCAAATTTTTCTCGTGAACGTCAGTTTTTCGGTAATATTGCAAATGCAACTAAAAATTTCCAGATTAATTTAAAGCCGTTTAATATTGAAATTTTGAAAATTTTTTTCCTGCGGTGCCTTTTTTTTTCATTTTAGTCAATCCATGAATATGCTTCACTTATTCTCAATGTTACGAGGCGCCACTGATAAATAATTAACACAAGGGGTCCCAATATCGACCCTTGAGGAACTCCTGACATTACAGGTCTAGCGTAGATGTCCCACTATATTAGTTTTCACTCGTACACGATTACTTAAATAGTGGCTTGAAAAATTGTGAAAAAGCTTTATCAAGACCATAATAACTTAATTTTGATATCAATAAAGGATAATTAACTAAATCGAAGGCTTTCGAATAGCGCCGGACTGGGAGAAAAATGGGGGCCGGGAATTTTTCAAACTAGCGGCCCTAAAAAATTCTAAACTGACTTGGCTCGCCATAGTAAAAAGTAAACAGGTTTTTCTAGTGTACAGTTTTGAAATAGTCGTTATTTATGTCGAGTTTTCCAAAGTTGAGAAGATTGAAAATTTTTAAATGTATTATTTATTTTATCCATCAATTAGTTTGATATCTTTTATTTTTTTCAGTAGATAATTTTACTTTACCTTGCATTCGACTACTTTTAAGCGCTTTACTCGATAACTTTTTACTAGAGACTTTTCTAAATCCATCCAAGCTTGAACCATAGAATACGATTTTGTATTCCATATTAAATAAGACATGAATATATGAGAGCTGCAATCTAAGAACTTAATTCTAGAATAAACGACAATTATTTGTAGGAAAATAAAACCAAGGAAAGCATATTGTTAAATCATATGTATTAACCGCGCCACGCGCGCGCCATTATTCTATGGCTAGAAATTGGCCTCAATGATTTGGGATCGAGGGGGATTATCCCTCTTTATCCTGCCTCATCTCGTGTAGGCCTGGACAGCCTTCGTAGGTGGGCCCCATCCGTCGTCTACCCCGACCGCAAATGCGGCCGGTGTAGGCGCTTTGTGGGACCTCCTTTTGTCCTGGCTGGGCCCCGCCGGCTAGGGCCCTTTCTTCTGGCGCTCTTCTTGCTTCGCCGGCTCGTCTGTGTAAACCCCGGGGGTAGTGTCATGTTTATGTGTGGTATGGTTGGGTAGGGTAGTGCGGCTATGCAGCCTGGGATGCGCTTTGCTAAGGTGGCCCTTAGGCTAGCGCGGGAGGG
>NW_019417207.1:61960-69780 GCF_000390285.2 Anoplophora glabripennis | reverse complement strand
TCATTGTTACCATATTCACGATAGTCTCAACATTAGAAAATTTCCATTTTAGAAGCGTATTTGAACAATATAAAATGATGTGTAGCTTTTTTAAAATGCTTCTGATATTGTTTTGTGACATTTTTATTTGTATGATGAATGGCAAAATTCGTAATCCATATTAGAAACTTTTTTCAGTGCCTTCTCAAAAAGAAAGAAATTCTTGGTAAAAGTTGCCGCATCCCCAAACTAGAAGAGCATATTTATTTATTTATTATTTTTTTTAATATACAATGTAACAACTTTTTTTAGTTAAATTGTTTGAGAAGTTGTCTGGAGTTCGAATTAAGTCATTCATAATACAAATAAAAATATCACAAAAAAGTATTAGAAATATTTTAAAAATTACTCACACTATTTATACTATTTCAAAAATGCTTTTGAAGTGAAAATTATCTAAAGTTGAGAGCATTATGAGAACAATATGGTAATAAAATTATTATGTTACTCAAACATTTCTGAAAATATACTGAAACAAAAAATACCGAGTGCATAAATTGAACATAAAAAGAATGTTACTGAAACCAATTTTTTGAAACATTTCATTGGAAACGTATTTTGGGGAGGACATCTTGGGTTTCTAGAACGTTACCAGAATGTTGCATGAATTTTTTAGGAAACGTTTCAAGAAAAATAGAAACATTTCTGAAACATGTCTGAAACTGAAAAATGTTTAGTGGGGTAGTTCAAACGGTTCCTAAGATATTGGCAAAAATCTGAAAAAAAGTTTTGACACATCTCGAAAACGAAAGCCCGGAGAGAAAAATGGAAGAGGAATAAAATGTTCCTCTTTTCAAGAGAAATATACAGTTTTCCGTTGCTACACTTATTTAGGAACACCCTGTATATTATAGTACCATAGAAAATATAGTACTATATTTTCTAGGTGTAGTACATACGTAGCCGAGAGGTAAACATGTACGTTATTCTTAAATTTCTTTCTAATGTTAATCAGTAGAAATATGCGTGGAAAAAGTAGTGACAGGTGGTGACATCATGAGTTTTAATAAACTCGCGATTGTGAGAAATTGCTTAAAATTAGTATGTTCCTGTGTTAGTTAGCACTGTTAGCAGGTCTACCAATATTAAATGTTGACTGACATTCGATTTGACGCAAACGTTTGCTGTTGACTTCTCTCTTCTTCATGGTGTTTGTCTCAGCCATGTTGACCTGTATGAGACTGAATTACCAGCTTTTTGCAAGTACTTGAGGGCACATCCCATTAAAAGGACATTATGCCCAAGTGTGATGTTAAAACCAGATATATACCAGCGACATTTGCTTGGACATTGCTTATTGTAGCCACTTCATTATTTTTTTATTACCCGTG
Source organism: Anoplophora glabripennis (assembly GCF_000390285.2). Taxonomy (NCBI): domain Eukaryota; kingdom Metazoa; phylum Arthropoda; class Insecta; order Coleoptera; family Cerambycidae; genus Anoplophora; species Anoplophora glabripennis. The sequence continues at coordinate 68,410 of NW_019417207.1, read as the reverse complement.
AGTTATTTCTGTATAATGTTTATGTTTCCAAATTTAGATGTACTGTGTAATTGTAGGGCCCAGTATTATATACCAGCACACCCATGGGTACCAGCATATCAGGGTGTTATTACCTTCTTCGTATTGGCAAATTTTACACTTGCTACTTTTATGGATCCAGGAGTTATTCCGAAAGGTAAGTCTTATTATTAATTTCATATACTTTTATTTATCGCTTATTTCTATAGCCCCTCCTGACGAAGACAGGGAAGATGATTTTAGGGCTCCATTGTATAAAAATGTCGATATAAATGGTATTACAGTTCGTATGAAGTGGTGTGTTACTTGCAAATTTTACAGACCGCCAAGATGTTCACATTGTAGTGTTTGTAATCATTGTATAGAGGTAAGATCTTTATCATAATACGATATCTATTAAGTTTTTAAGTGTCGTTAATATTTACAAGTCAATGCAGTCTTGTTTGCTTTAATTTCCATGTAAAGTCAACTACATCAATATATAATTTCAATTTATTTGAATTGGCCTTAGTATGCTCATGCAGATTTATTTTTATCAAATAATATTAATACATTCTACATACAATTTTTACAAGTTCAATTTTATTTTGTTAATGCTACACCAACAATATACTTGAAAATACATGTAGTGATTGTATTTATTGCATTTTCTTCAATTTCTAGCACATTATCAATCAAAGAAGGTCCATTTGCAAACAAATACCCTTTCACAATTTGAAAAATGGATCCGTTATTTATTTGCCTGTAAAATATTAACAAGGTCATTATCAAGTTAGTATTAATATAATTTATAAAAAAGTGGTGAATTTTGAGTACAAAATTTAAAAAGACCGACGTGAGGGCCAATAACATTAATAACTTAAATAATTAAGAGGAAATTAACAGTTGTGCCAAGATCAATTTTTCATTATACGATACATAAAACAATGGGTGAGGTTTTTTTCATCTATTATAATATTATTTATTTTGTTAAACCGATATATACTAAGAAAATTATTCATCCTTGCTAGTATTTAGCAGCATTTTTTGAACTAGATGCAATTTATGTCCTCTAAACACTTGTTTTATGTATCTCTTTATTTGGTTATCTCTAAAAAAGGCGTTACTGATGTCAGAAACATTGTGCAGAATACTACTTGGAATATTTATGTATCTATCCACTATAAAGTCCTAATTTATTTCATATTAAAAGCTTATTTTATGATTGTAATCTTCGTAGCATTGTTTTATATCAAATTGTTATATACAATCATAAATCCAAGTTAATTAATAATTTGAATTCATATAAAAAAATGTATATTAATGAGCACATATTTTTCAATTTAACGATGACAATATACTTTCCTACAATCAAACAGTCTACAATTAATAATATTCTGAATATGACTCGTTATACTAAGTATTAAGTTTCAAAATAAATATGCATATTTGTGGTATCCCTTAGATTTATACCTAATTTAATAAATATGGAGATGTGATTATTTCTGTATTACAGTGTTGTACAAAAGTATTTAAAAATATTTCATAAAGCAGTCATACTTGAATAACTGACAATTAATTAATTTCTACAAGGTGCACTTAAATAAAGGACTACAAATAATCTTGAGGCAAAATATGATAATTAGATCAAATATACTTGCTTTATTTACAAATTACAAATTACTGTTTAAATTTTTGAAAAATATCAAAGGCAAATACGTCGAAAAAAGTTTTAGGTAGACTAATGAAATTTGGTTTGGTGATTTAACTAAATAAAGTTAAAAATTCAGTTAATTTGTGTACACAACTGCATAAATCAAAAATTCTATAAATTCAATAATCGTCTGAAAGAACAAAGATTTCCATTTTATTTATAAAATGATCAGTTTTTGGGTTATTTTTTTTTAGCTTAAAATAAACTTATCGTACACTTCAATAAACAATTGAATACAATACAAATATTATTTGTTTCACAAAAGAAGTAGGGTACAAATACAATTTTAGATACAATGGGATCATTAAAAGTTCGAAAAATTCAGTAGGTACTTGACTTGAAAGTCACTTGTTTTTCAATAGAAATAGCAGAAATTTTTCTTCTTTGAGAAACAATAGGCTTGCATGAAAACTTCTTTTAAAAATGCATACATTTGTAATCTATAACCGACAAGTAATAGGGGTGAAAAAATTAATTCCTTTAACACTTCGAATTAATTATAAACTTTGAACTAAAGTATATTTGTCCTAGTTATCATAATATGGCTTCAAAATTATGTGGCAAAATATTATATTTTTATAAATTTACAAATAAAAAAGAATGGGATGTCTTATTCATTATGTCCAATAATAAGGAAATGGTGGTACCTAGTGTACATTAATCTCAAGAGCCTATGATTTATTTCTAAAGGCCAGTTGTCAGGGCTCCTAACATTGCCAGGCTCTGGCTGCTTCTTTTTTTGGTATCGTGTACTTATTGTAACTAAAAGTAAAAAGAAGATTTAGACATTTTTTGAACGAATCGATAAAAGTTTGTTGATAATTTATCAGACCGTAAATATACTGTCAAAGTGAAATAATCTCTTAATTAAATATATATACTGTAGGTAGTATTGAGATAATAAATAATATAGTAATGCTGATATATTCAGAACCATCACGCAATGATATTTTGAGCTTGTTAATATTTAATTTATCAGTCAGTCTGAAATTTCTAATAAAAATTAGAAGATAAGTAGTAAAATCTAACAGTAATAATGATCATCAGCAGTATACAAAATGCAAGCGAATATTTGAAATATTTTACAACTTAAGACACATATTTATAAGATAGTTTATTAAAATTGTAATAAAAAAAACATAAATACTCTCACAGATGTATACAGGGTATCCCGGTATTTGATACAAAAAAGTCGGGTGCAAATAGATGTGGTCAAAATAATTTCAGTTCTTCATATACATTTTTTTCATACCGTCATAATAAATAATCTCGCTTATTCTACAAAAATGTATATTTTTACTGGAATATAAATGTTCCACATGATTAAATTTAAAAGTTTCACTAGGAGTTCTTGAATTAAAAAATTAAGGAGTTTATATTATTGGGCCTTTATTGCCTTTAACCCTTAACTACTAACGTGTTGGATATATAACATTGTCACTAACCTACGTCTCAAAGACGGCTATAAGTATTATGCATATATTATGCATAAATTTACGAAATTAATTGTGAGGACCTGTTATTTGTGTTCTTCGTACATCTGGCAATTTGTTGCTTTTGTTTAAAATTCAACTAATAACACAAGCTTTTAAAAAATTATAATCTTGAACGGATGTTCGAAATTTTCTGCAATTTAACATTGACATCTATAAATGCCAAAAGTTAGACAAAAACACTAGTATTTTGAAAATGTAGATTTTATTTAGTACTCAGTAATCATAAAAGTAAGTATCTGTGAAAGAAATAAAGCAAAAAGCGCGAAAATAAAAAAGTAACAATTGCTGGTTTACACTAAAGTCATGTCCGAGAGACGGCTACTCTTATTTGATTCCAAATATTTCAAAACTAAACAATTCACGGTCACCATTCTTGGGATACGGGTTCAATGCTAAATGGACATAAATTACATAGACGCCCATTAAACAATATTGGGTGGGAGAGGTTGTAATTCTGTCCCGGCAACTGAATTGCATGAATTAGAACATGCTTTATTCCGTGCAACAAAATTGCATGGATTCTAGTTACTTTTATGAAGATTTGCTTATTACCAACCTAGTTGTTGTTGGCTATTGATTATGGTTGTTGTTAGTAACGCCGTTGAAGCTACTATTAAAGTTATACAGCAATTTACTTTTAAATTTTCATCCATTGCAATGTTTTGCTTGAATAAAAAATAATTGTTTACAAGATACATACAAGAAATTTTACATGTTAAACAATGCACAGTTGGTAACACTACTACAAACTAAACAAATTGCAGCAATTCTGTCCCATTGTGATAATAGGAATGCAGTTTTATCCCCGCAATAAAATCCCCCCAATTTTGTCACTGCAACTAAATTGCATTGTCTGATACAGGCTTGAGAGGTACTATTAGTAGTTAAGGGTTAATTTTAAGGATCTTAAATCGGTTACAACTTTATAAAAGTATTTTGATGTAATTTACAGTTGAAATAACCGTGCCATGTTTATTTTTCAGACTTTTGATCACCATTGTCCATGGGTCAACAACTGTATAGGAAGAAGAAACTATCGCTTCTTCTTTTTCTTCCTCATATCACTAAGTTTACACATGATTAGTATATTTACCTTAAGCCTCATTTATATTCTAAATTATAAGCAAGCCTACACCAATCCAGAACCAATAATAGCGTATCCTTTTTTTGTTTATTCTTTAAATTCACATATACTTATAACTAATATACAAGGTGTTTTGCATAAATACCGACGCAATAAGGTTTGAGTTTTTTTGATACAGGTAATATTTTAAAACTCTCATTCATAAATTTTAATTCTCACTTATCAAAGTACATAATTAGGTTTATTCTATTTTGGGATATTTACGTTACACTACTGTCATAGTACACTAATGTCGGTTATTTGGGAGCACTATATGACAGGAATTTAGTTGTTTTTATTGTTATATAGGTAGTGCATTAATATACAGGGTCGGAAAGTCCCCATGGTTCATCGGCCGTTACGTGAGAGCGATAAAGTAAGTCATATAAATCCATGCGATAGAGAAGGATAGCTATAACGAAGGCGTCTCATAGTCACCGCCCGTTTCTCCCTTCCATAAATAAGATCAACTTCCACTTGTAATTCAGCGACCGGTGGTCATCTTTGTTTTCGTCATTTGCCTTTTCTGTAATAGATGTCACTTTTTCTATACAATTCCGACTTCGTATTTCGATATGTTAATACAATCCGTTAACAGAGAGAAGCCATAGAAAGAGTGATGCCAGATCTACAAATTTTTTTGGAATTGGGAAAATAGGGAATTTTGTTTTATTTCTTGGGATTTTTAAGTCATTTTAAAAAGTATACTTAAATAACAACTAAATGAACTTTAAATGCAGCTGAGCACTANCCCGACCGCAAATGCGGCCGGTGTAGGCGCTTTGTGGGACCTCCTTTTGTCCTGGCTGGGCCCCGCCGGCTAGGGCCCTTTCTTCTGGCGCTCTTCTTGCTTCGCCGGCTCGATATGTATTAACCTAATAGTATACAACTAAACGACTAAATTTTTGAATTTTTTTTGCTTTCCATTCTAAAAAAGTTTCAAATTTTTTAATTATATCTAATTAAATGTTGGACCAAGCGGCCCTTTGGGGCCTTGGCCCATTGGGAGTTTTCCCTTTTTTCCCCTATGGCCAGTCCGGCGCTGCGCACAAGTACTATTGCCAGATCGAAATCCAAACTGATGGTCAGCCAGGAGATCGTTGGTTGCCAAATATTTTTAAATCTTATTCAATATGATACAATAAAATTAAGTCTTTTAAAAAGGTGTACAAGAAATTTAAGTCGCCATAAGTGAAATAAACATCTAAGTAAGTAATCACTAATCATCAGATACATTATCCTTCTTTTCTTTTACGACATCTATTATCTATGTACGACATTCTGCATTCCTCGATTTCTTCGACCTCGACACTCAAGATCATACTTCACAGGATCATTTCTGTAGTAGGTCTTCCCATGCTCTCTACTCAAATGTAGAGTTGTCGGGATGCCCGACTCGGGCACCGTTCGCAACTTCGTTCAGTATGTGTCCGATTGTGTCCGCAAAGATCCGAGATCTGACACGGATCATTAAAAGGAGCAGGTTTACTCGGATCAGTAAATCAGTTATGTTCTACCCATCTCTACGTCCGACAAAAAAGCCGAACGCACCTTTATATTACGAACACGATCTTTAAAAATATTAAAAGTACTTTTTAATATACAGGGTGTTCCTAAATAAGTGTCGCAACGAAACACTGTATATTCCTCTTGTAAAAAGAAACATTCTTTTCCTCTTCCATTTTTCTCTCCGGGCTTTTATTTTCGAGATACACGGTGTCAAAACTTTAATTTTTTTAAAAATTTTTTGCCAATATCTTAGGAACCGTTTAAACTACAGGACTGAGTTTTTGTATACGCATTACCACTATTAATAGCTACTTTCTTGCACCATTCTCGAATTCATTGAACGTGCCAGTGGTGGAGATTTTAAGGTATCGTAAGGATTTCCCCCCCCCCCCTAACTTTTACGCCACTGGAAAAATTGACATTTGACAGCAAATTCTGAAGCGCCAATGAATTTTACACAAAAAGAGTTCTCTTGGTTCATTGCTCTAAAGTCAACCGTTTTCAAGAAAAATTACTTTTTATGAACAAAAGCAAACATTTTGCTAACGTTTCGAAAATCTTTTGTAATTCAAAAAATAGGTAGTAATAATTAACAATTTTAACGAAATTTA
>NW_019417207.1:0-60955 GCF_000390285.2 Anoplophora glabripennis | reverse complement strand
GAATTTTGCTTTATTTCTTGGGATTTTTAAGTCATTTTAAAAAGTATACTTAAATAACAACTAAATGAACTTTAAATGCAGCTGAGCACTATACTCCATTTGAATAACTTCTCAGTAGGGGAAACAAGGTCACTAGATTTACAAACAGAGGTATCTACTAGCTACTGTAAAAAGTTTTCTTTGTTACGCGTTGTGCTGCCCTGCTGCCCTCTGCTATTGGATTGTATTAATATATCGGAATACCAGAGTCGAAATTGTATAAGTAGTGACATCTATTAAAGAAAAGCCAAACAACGGAAACAAAGATGACCACCGGTCGCTGAATTACAAGTGGAAGTGGATCTTATTTGTGGAAGGGTGAAACGGGTGGTGACTATGAGACGCCTTCATTATAGCCATCCTTCTCTATCACACGAATTTCTATGACTTTATCGCTCTCACGTAATGGCCGATGAACCATGGGGACTTTCCGACCCTGTATATGGAATATGTGTTTTTGTAATTGTTAAATACGAATTAGTGCTATTGGAACTTTACTAAAAGAAGTCTCCATACGTACGTTTGCTGTATACTGATTATTTGAAATCTTTAAAAAAAAAAGAACAACACATAAGTCTACCTAAGTATCAATTAATTTCACTCAAAGGACATTTAACTCTGGAGCATTTTTAGAAAAATTGTAGCAACTGTTTATTTTTAATCTTAAAAAATATTTCCTTAACCTAAGCTTAGTATGGTGCTGATGGGACTGATAGCTTTATTGGCGATTCCAATATTTGGTTTAACAGGTTTCCATATGGTTTTGGTGTCTCGAGGTCGGACAACAAATGAACAAGTAACGGGGAAATTTAAAGGCGGCTACAATCCATTTTCGAGAGGTTGTTGGGATAACTGTTGTTACACACAGTTTGGGCCACAGTTCCCGAGGTATTTTAAAAATTTTTCGTTCACTTTCCTTTCTATAACATGTTTTCTTTCATTTACAGCTTAATAAAACCACACAAGTACAATGCGAAACGAAAACATTGTCCTCATGGACCAATAGCTACGATCACAAACGATAGTCAAGTAAAAACTTACATGGATAACAGCAATGGAGTTCGGAATATCAACTCTAACGCTTACAATAAAGTGAGTATAGTTTCGCATTTAGCACGCATTACAGCATTCACCCGAATACACCATAAATAAGTTAAGTTCAGAAAGCAAATTCAGAAAAAACAATTTGTGAACTAAGAACACCGTTACCTCAAAATTATATGTGGTTGTGACAATTTTTTGGCTATTGAACATTTTATTGGATCAAAAACTTACTGACCTTTGGAATTTATGTTTATCATCGATATTAATAATTTTTTGGCAGTTATTTCTTGTCTTTAACAACCGAATAACGTATTTTACAAAATTTATTTATTTCCAAATAGGTGTGTTAAAAAATGAGAAATGTGGGTTACTAAGCTATTGATTATATTCAAAAAAACAGGGTTAAAAGGAACTTTGACGTGCAAGCAATTTTATTGCATGAATCGTTCAAAGGGTCATTTTAGATGAAAAAACCGCGGAATGCTATTAAATTAAAGGGTGGAAATTGGAGATAGGGGTGAAAAGGCACCCCTTTCAGTTTTTTAATTGTAGCTCAAAAACGAAGCAAAATTAACATTTGTTAACAAACTACTTGACAGCTCGCTCTCAAACTTCACGTCAGAGTGGAATACAGTGCTGCCAACTTTTCATCAAACAAGAAATTTAAATCGACTTTACGAGAAAATTTTTAAATGACAAATTCTGGATACTTTTTTGGCGGAATGTATATGAATCCTACTAAACATTCCAGCAAGTTTGGTAAAACAATTCTCGATTTGAAACAAAAAAGGAAGGTCCTTATTTACAGGAAAAAATAACTAAACAAATATTGTTACAGTTTATTTGCTTAAATTATAGCCTGAATTTCCTCTTATAGTCACGGTCACTTATTCTGTCACGGCCTAATGTTAAATTTGCAGAAGTGATTACCTGGACAAAAAAAAATATGACCGTATAGGAAATTAAATTTTAAATTGAGTTTCTTGTTCTTTAAACTCGATCTAAAATGGAAAAAAAATTAAGGTGGAAAAAAACGGTTTTCCTAAAATAACTAAAAAAATATAGCACAAATTGAAAAATTTGAAATGAGAAAGTTGTAGGTTTTAAAAAGATCTATCGACTGATATTTTGTAAGTATCGATTGCTTTGTTACTTTTCGAGATATATCGATTAAACCGTTAAAAATCTTCTCTTTTCTTCTATAACTCATTTACATTTACGTTTCCATACTTGCTATTTACTGCAAGTATAGCCCGCGGCAAGCCAAAAAAGTACATTTTTGAAAAATTTTAGAATATTAATTATTTTTAGAGATATACTTATAGATTTTTTGAAAAAAAGGCGTTCTCGAAAATTGACTAGATCTTCTCAGCAGATAGCCCTACAACTATTTTCGGTTTATTTTCTTCGTAAAGAATTATATTATCATGCTGTTAAAAAATGTTGACGATTTTATTAATTTTAAGGATCAAAAAATGACTTAATCTGGGGTAGCTTGACGAGATAAACACAAATATTATAGTCATTGTCGCCTTAGAAGCAAAATAGTCCCCTAAATGTTTAGTTTTTATTTAACGTACATTTTTTACTTTTATCGTCATTATAATTTCTAGAAAGGTGCAAGTTGGCTTTCGCCCACTTGACCTTTTGCTCGTGCCTGCGGGGTGCTAAATGTAAATACAACATTTTTACATCTACATCTTGAGCTTCATTTCAATTAGAAAATCTTCCTCCAACTGAAGGAGCTGCCAGATAAGATGCCTTCAGAGTTTATTTGCAATTGCAAAAATGGGTGGGCAATGACTACGATGTAACCCAGTGGGGGTGGAAAGTCATAGTTAATATGTTAATGCCAGTTTATACTGAAGAACCCTTGACACCGGAGGAAATAATAAAAATATATCATGTAGCTGTGCAAGTGGTTGCAAAACTAAAGTGTGTAGCTGTAGAAAAAAATCCTTCAAATGTTCGAGTGTCTGCAAACATTGTGACTCAACACAATGTGAAAACTTTGAAACTCCTTCTAACTTTCGACAAACTTCTCAACGAAACCGTTGTTGAGTCACAATGTGAAAATGTTGACAATTATTCTCTTGATGCTTTCAACATACTTCACGAAACTATGAAAGACGAACAAGAAAATGAAACAAAAAACAATCCGACAAAGAAAATAAGAATTTCATTCGATAAATAATTTTATCAATTTTTATACTTGTTAGTTTTCATTGTAACAATTTAATACATATTATTTTATACATAGTTGTATTATTAAATATTTTTGTAAATAAATTAAATTCTTTAAACTTATTTTACACCAGAATTAATTAATGAAATAATTATTGAAATAATGAAGTAATTGTTAAAAAGCCAGCAACAAGCATAACGTCAGTATGATTAATGAAGCAAAAAAATTAAGGGATTACACGAAAAATACTGTAATATTATTAATTATTGAAATGACGACTATTTTGCTTCTAAGGCGAAAATGATTATGATATTCGTGTTTATCTCGTCGAGTACCCCAGATTAAATACAAAAGAATGTTTGTACGTGGTCCAGAAGCCGAGATATCAAAGATTTTGCAAGCGCGAGCCATTTGGACTGCACGTCATCAGTTTTCAGAGCGAGCGCTTGCCGCTTCCCCCTAGTTCTCCGTCCGGTTCAGCTGATGCACTCAGCGCTTGCATGTTTCAGTTTATTACTCAATTACTAATACTAAAAATCAAGTAAATATATCCTATTTTTTTTTTTTGAAAATATAAGTACCTATTCAATATTAACCTCCATCAAACGCATCACTGTATAATGTTAATTGTGACTAAATTTTTTTTTAAATAAAAAAATTATCTCGCCTCCAGAAGGTCATAGAAAAATATATTTTTTTTAAATTCGTGAAAAAATGTCGGTATTTTCTTTCTTTAAGTTATTTTCATAAAATAAAAATTGAAATAGTTATTTCAAAAAAACATACTCAACAAAAGTGCAACCTTTTCAGTTATTTTTTTATCCTTAAAATTAATAAAATCGTCAACATTTTTTAACAGCATGATAATATAACTCTTTGAGAAGAAAATAAACCAAAAATCGTTACTGTAGGGCTATCCGCTGAGAAGATCTAGCCAATTTTCGAGAGCGCCTTTTTTTTTCAAAAAATCGATATGTCTAGAAAAATATTTAATATTTTAAAATTTTTCAATAATGTACTTTTTTGGCTTGCCGTGGGCTAATCTTGCAGGAAATAGCAAGTATGGGAACTTAAATGTAAACGTGTTTAACCATGTTTACCATTTTGGATCGAGATTAAAGAACAAGAAAGTCAATTTAAAATTTAATTTTCTATACGGCCATATTTTTTTTGTCCAGGTAATAATTTCTGTAAGCATTTCTCTATAATGCTTGGACTACTATTACACAGACCAACAAAATTTAACTTTTTTTTTTTGGAAGCAGAAACTTGAATATATATTTCCGAAGGAATTAGGTGCGCTGAATCCGAATTTGGCAGCAGAATTACTGGTATGTAGTTTCTGAATTGCAATCGACTGCTTGATGTCTAAAGGATCCTTAGTAGATTTTCGCATATTAAGAAATTGGGAAACTTAAAAATTTCAACGTGATATCTCAACGAAAAAAAAAAAAGATTTGAGCAAACTCAACGGCATTCGAAGGAGGGAGCCTTGTACTTTCAGATTCAATGTATTAGTTTTTTGAAAAAGAATAGATGGCATTACTACATAACCTCAAATATGACGAAAAACAAGTGTTTTTTGCACTTTTAGGTTAGGATATCTCAAAAACCTGATGTATAGAGCAATTCTGTGGCCAGATTTGGATTCAGCGCACCAAAATCCTTCGGGAATGCATATTAGTGTGCCTGCTTCTTGACCCTTGTTGACCTGTGTTATTTACATAGAATTTTACTTTATAAAAGTAATAACAGTACCATTTTCTGTATTAGAGGAGGATGTTTGTACTTGAAAATTTGTAAACTTCTATGAGTATTGGCTAAATAAAGATTATTATTATTATCTATCTGAAATTTGTGAATGTAATGTATCATTTTCAGATGTCACCTGGTCGTGACGGCTGTGAATTAGATATGGAACCCTCAGCATCACAATCCCAAGACTGCGAACCGACACCACCTCTACAGAGGCACGGTTCAAAAAGCAACTTCTTCCTGCCAACGATCGAGGGTGAATCTCCAAGGCACCCTAGAGGGGTCCATTATCCTCGTAGCAGTCCCCACCCAAGACCGAGGGGACTCGATCCAAACCGTAGCGGTACCCCGGAGAGTTTAGGTACACAGCGACCGTCTCCCACCATGCAACAGAGAATAAAAGCATTAGGGGTACCGACCCCCCTGGCCCTATCTAGTCCAGTTAGAAGGTAAGCGAGCTTTCGTAAGAAAATTAGTTGTTTTCGATGCGTTTTTATTTAATTTCTATATCTCGATTTTATTAATGCAAAGGTAAATGGTCTTTCTCTATAAAAATTATTTGAAAGATAAATTTTTATTTATATTGAATAATAAAAGAATTAAACTAGTCTGATTTACTTTCAGAGAAAAGTAATTATCGCTACCGAACTACTTTTACAAGAGTTGTGACAACTACTTAAATTACATATTATACGTGTGTAAGGTTAAATTATGATCATACATTAAAAAAAGAGGACCTTATGTTTTAGGAGTAAAGTTTTATTAGTAACTTATTTATTTTCTCAAACAATGAAACACTCTCAAGTATCTACATTACCAAAACTCTCAATAATGTGTACAGATGTTATTTTGTGTGAACTGAATTATCTACGTTTGAAAATTAACTTTATGAATATTAGTACTTTTTATATTAATGACTGCCCATTCTGCAAATCGTGTAATTTTTAAGTTTTACTAATGAAAATTAAATACAAAACAAGATACAAATGCAATTTTACGAAACCAGTTTTTTTATAAATTATAAATATTCAAACGTTTATGCCAATTTGTAAATGTAAATCAACAGCTGTAAATATATTTAGTTCGATATTTTCATTTTTTCTAAAAAGTTAAAAGGAAGACGTGATGAATAACGTTTAAAAGTCTCAAAAAAGTCTTAATTATTTTTAGTTTTGCGTTCAGGTTATGCACAAAATTTAATTTCTTCTGTTGAATAATAAAGGCTATTATTATAACATTAATAGGTATAATCTTGTTTTGCATTAAATTTATAGATTTTTTAGATTTACATTAAAGCAAATAATGCTCCAAATAATTAGTTATTCCAGCAAATGTTTGACAGTAATGAATGTTATACATTTTTTTATTAATAATGATTCTAGTTTTTATATTTTCTAAAGGTTAGTTATTTTTTTTATTTGTTAAATATTTACATTCCAAAATGTTGATTTTTGTCTGGGATAACTATATGCGGTTACTAAGCAACATAATTTTGGCTGTGACATAATTATTGAAATATTTTATAATTTAGTTTTTGTTTCTTTAACGTAACATCACTTATATAAATTCTCTGTGTAATTTTCATTTCTCTAAGCCTTTTAACTACTAACGTTCTTATTCTCAGGCTGAGGTAGAATTTTTTTGGTCTGTTTTCTGATTCAGTCACTATTTTTCCACCTGCTTTTATTATACCCTCTGTTTTTTTTTCTTGATTATTGAAATACAAAATATTAATTAGGAAAAGTATATTTTAAGTGGGCTGCGCAATATTTCGATAATTTCTCAATAGCCAAATCTAGAGCTACATCTCGTATATATATCATATATTTTGACGTGAGTTTTGGCTCAAAAACTCAGTTAAAAGAAATACTTTAATAATTTTAATTGAAATGTACAGTTTGTTGTAGTGTGATTAGAATATATATATATACATGAAAAAAATAATATATTTTATATATTTTATACTGCTATGTTGTTTATTGTTAATTATTTTAGAAAATAAAAATTTACGCCCATTGGTTTTATTTTTTCCGGAAAGACATAACCTTGCATTTTTAAAATATCCTTATATTTATTTTGTAATTTGTGCATATGTAACTAATTTATTTTTTAATTTTATTTAGTTGTAAATGCAAGTTTTATGTATAATAAATAAGTTAATATAGCTTATTATTTGATTCTTTGTACCTTTTGTTCTTGTCGATTTTTGTGCTATGTGTTCAGTTTCTGTGTGTCATAATTAAGAATATTTCAGTGAAATAAGTAATTGCTTCCGGTTATATGCAGGATCAGATCATTAGTTGATTGTTGGACAATGATATAGGGTGTTTTTAAATGAAGTAGCAAAAATGGTACCAGTGAATGTAGAGCCAAAAATAAGAGGATTGAAGTAAAAAATACCTTATATGTAAGTTGCACCCCTGTGGTGATATACCCTCTTAAAGGAGGGGATTGAAATTCACATTTTAATTTTTTTCTTTAACATGAGGAATGCTAGAGACTAATCTTGGTATGAGTATCCTACAAATAAAGAGACAACTTTTCGATATTTGTTCGATCATTGGCGTATTTTATAAAGGAGTGAAACAGTCAACCCCATTGCGATATTTTATTAGAAATTTTTTATACGAAGCAAATTATTTATTTAAAAATATTTATTGGGAAGACGATAAAACCAATAGTTTTTCTAGCAAAAAAATTAGATGCGTCATTGTTCACTAAAGGGGTAATTGTGAAAATTAGTAAAAATAAAGTAGGCGGATGTCATAACAAATAAATTGTTATTTATCATATTAATAAATTGACACTTTCTGTCAATAAACTGGTAATTTAATAATAACATTAAGAATAATTTGCTATTAATTAATGAAAAATGTCTGATGACTTATGACTATGGGACATGTATTAGGTAAAGTTATTTATCCGAAATAAAATTTAATACAAACGAAAAACAAGAAATGCAATATTAAATTTAAAGAATATTCTCGAAATAATGTCTATTTTGCTGCAAGCTTAACCTAATACGTCTGTTGAAGTTATAACGCACTCACACAAACAGTTCTTTGGTTATTGTGAAGGTGATCTGCTGCCTGAAATATTCTTAAGAGTAGTTCTTCTAAGGAGGCAACAGGAGTGGCATAAACAATACTTTTTGTGTCTCTACAAACAGAAATCCATAGGCGTTAGGTCAGGTGAACGTGCAGGTCTATAAACAGGGGCATCACGACCACGACCAATCCACCGATTCGGGTAATTTAAATTTAACCATTCTCTAATGGCAGGTGTACTATGTGCAGGCGCCCCATCGTGCATATACCATTTCACCTGACGTGTAGCGAGGGGTACATTCTCAAGTAATGTTGGAAGATTTTCGTTCAAAAATCTAAGATACTCGGCCGCTACAAGCCTGTGTGGAAGAATAAAAGGACCTACTAGAGTATTTCCTACAATTCCCATCCAAACGTTTAAATTGAAATTATGTTGACATCTTGAAACAAATATTTCATGAGTATTTTCTTCTGACCATGAATGAACATTATGAAAGTTTACTGCACCTACTCTAGGAAAATTTGCTTCATAGGTGAAAAGTATATTCATTAGGAAATTTAAATCATGCCTGGAAATATTAATGTACCATTGACAAAAATCTACGCGGTTAGGTAAATCAGGGTCATTCAATTCTTGATGGTGAAAAGGGTATAAAAGATTTTCATGAGCTCCATTCCATACAAGACTGTGAGAAACTTGCAGTTGCCTGGACACTTGTCTTGTGCTTGTACTACAGTCTTGTTCTAGATATTCTGGTATAGCTTCCTCAGTTTCAACAGTTCGGACATTATGCCCTCTTCTGGCACCCTCACGATTGGGCTGAATTTGACCAGTTTCGCGAAGCCTTCTTTCCATGGTATAATATTACTGCAGCGTTACTATTTTTTCTGGATTCGAAAAACACTTGGAGCATGTCGACAAATTCGTAATTGGTATAAATATTATTTGCCATAATTATTCTGATAATAAAGTAATCAATTGGTACTAATTATTATTGGTTGACATAAAGTGTCAATTTATTAATATGATAAATAACAATTTATTTGTTATGACATCCGCCTACTTTATTTTTACAAATTTCCGCAATTACTCCTTTAGTGAATGATGACGCATCTAATATTTTTACTAGAAAATTATCGGTTTTATCGAAAAATTACAAGAGGTAAAAAGGTTGCGCAATAAATCAGTCTTCCCAATAAATATATTTATACAAGTATTTTGCCTCATATAAAAAGTTTCTAATAAAATATTGCAATGGGGTTGACTGTTTCACTCCTTTATAAAATACGCCAATGATCGAAAAAATATTGAAAAGTTGTCTCTTTATTAGTAGGATGCTCATACCAAGTTTCATGTCTAGCATTTCTCATGTTAAAGAAAAAAATTAAAATGTGAATTTCAATCCCCTCCTTATAGAGGGTATATCGCCTCAGGGGTGCAACTTTCATATAAGGTATTTTTACTTGAATCCTCTTATTTTTTGCTCAACATTCACTGGTACGACTTTTGCTACTTCATTTAAAAACACCCTGATACAATATTCAAAGATCTATTTGTTCATTTAAAAATTATTTAATTTTAATAGTTTTCAGATTCAGACTTAATGTTTTTATTTAGGCGTTAAGAGGTTCTTAAATATTTTATATTGCTCTTATGAGAAAAATCTGTTCTATCATTTTTTATTATGTAATGTAGAATACATATGAGTAAAAAAATAACTTCATAATTTGAGCATTCAGCAATGAATGTGCCATACTTAAAGGGTAGCTAAAATAAACAAATTTAAATGCAGTACTTTGCTTCCTTAAATAGTTACAGCCCCACAAATAATCTTTTTTTAATATTTTTTTAAACTTGTTAGCAGCATGCACAATGTGTCATAATTGAGTGCTGCAGATATCTGTACCATGTTCCATATAATATCATCCTTTGTTATAAATTATACCTGACTGCTTTCAGCAACGATGCCATCATCAGAAATGAGTGTCTACTTTAAACTCCTTATTAACGAGATAAAGGTACGCCATATACACGAGATAAAGATTTTACATTACACTTAATTAAAAATAGGTTTAATAAAAGACAAAACTAGTCACTGACAGTGACAAAATGAACACATGTTTGTGAAATTGGTTTCTTGCAGTAGTCTTAGCTTTTATTAAAATTTACGTATTATATGTGTCAAATCTGTCTTTCCTTAATAAATGTTTAAAATACCAAGACTGCGAATTAATTTTGTGGCATTTTTTCGTAAATTCAAGGCTTTATTACGAAAAATTGTGTACATTATTATTTTTCAAAGTATTGTCCATTCCAATTTTTCGTATCTTCGTGAAATTGGAAGCGCTGCTTAGCCAGGCGGTGTCTATGGATCGGAACAAGTAGTAATCCGATGGAACAATATCTGGTGAATATGGGGGGGTGGGGTAAAACATCCTATTTCAACGTTTCTAAGTATTTTTTGACTTCATGAGTCGACCGTTGTCATGTTGCAAACTTACTTTATCATGCATTTGCTCGAATTTTTCCTTCAATACACTGCTCAAACGCATTAATTGTGCTCGGTAGCGTTCACCAGTTCATTCGGTTGAAGCAGCTCATAGCACACAACACTAAGCTGGTCTCACATGAGCTTTGAACCATGAATATTCGGTCTTGTCGTCGATGTTGATGCATGACCATGCAAAACCCACCATTTTCTATGCCTAGGATTATAACGTATCCATTTTTCATCGCCAGAAATGATACAATGCAAAAATTCCTTTTTTTTTGCTGTTGAAACTATTTTTCACACGTGAAAAATTGCCGTTCTACATCTCTCAGGTTCAACTCGTATAGCACCCAATTTCCTTGCTTTTGAATAGTACTGAGTGCATTTAAATCTTTGGAAACTGTTGTGCGATCAACATTCAACGATTCAGCAGGTTCATATTATATTTGACATGAATCTTGGTCGAGTAATATTTCCAATTCCTTTTTTTCGAACTTTTTCAGTTGACCGGGTCGTTCTTTGTCAAGTGTATTGAAGTCGCCACTTCTAAACCTTCGAAACCAATACTCACACATGGAGTATGGTCACCGAAAGTACCCAATAGCCCTCGATGACTTTCGTCAACACTTTTCTTTGAATAAAAGTAAAGGAAATGTAAAACATCCTGCAAATGATGTTTCCGTGGGTCGTAATTCGGCACCTTCCAAGCTGAGAAAAAATATGTTTACACTTAAGCAAAATGACACATAATAAAAAGAAGAAAGCTGGTAGACTATTCTGATAATGGCATAATTTGCTGAAAGCGCTCCGTTATAATTTTAATAAAAAGTTGTGTACCTTTTTTAAATTACTCCTACTTTTCCCTTTCTATTAATTGAGTGAGTCTGTTAAATAAATTGATTTATTTTCACTCAAGAAAGCTACCCTTGAAGTATTGCAGATTTGTTACTAAACACTATGTAAAATACACGTAGTCAGTTGTCTTCGTTTTTAAATCTTTCAAAAGTATATTATATAGCAACAAATTAAAACAAAGTTAGTATTCAATAACAAAAATTGCAGTTAGATATTGCAGAAAATTATCCTCGTTAATAAGTTCTGAAATTATTGTTAATGCAATTGTTTTTATTTATTTGCATCGTTACAAGATTAAGATTATACATATATTAAACAAATGATAAATGTTTTGCTTACCATAACAGAAACTAAAAGAAATGCAAGATTTTGTGGAAAATGGGCTAGTTACATTTTCATCAGCATGTTGATATTTTGAGAAGGAATTGTCAATAATTTTAAATGAAATTAATCTAAGGGATGCAAGATATTCTATAAAGGTACTTTATGAGAAGTTTTATAAATGCAAGTAGTGTACCGTCATCAATGATTATATTCGGGTGAACAGCAAAACGTAATTAAAAATTCACACTGGAATATGGTTTTTGATTTTGGTAGTGTTAAGGACAGTCCGTTGCACATTAATGTGCAAAGTTATCTCATCCAAGCTGTTTTACAGGATGTAATACTGTGTGTCAAAAATAAAGGAGCAATGTCCAGACTTAAGAATATTTTTTTATGTAAATATTTGCCCTTGTTACTCTAATTTCAATATTTTCATTTGTTTAGAAGATATTTGGACATATTTTTTTTAAACTTTAATACTTATCACAAAAATTAAGACTTCTAAGACAAATGTTTTTAATATTGTTATTTATTTATGGCTGGATTTTATTTTATTTTTTCTCAATTTATTTAAGTAGTTTGCCACCTATAAAAAAAAATCAAAAATGTAACATCATTCTTAGTTCTGAAAAGGAAAACATATCGACTTTCACATTATATTTTTATCTGTCTGCCTATAATAACCTTTGACATGTTTGACTAACGTTTAGTTTTCTTTTACATGTCGCAAAATACCCAAATAATACGGAAAAAATAAATATTTCTATAAAAAATATTAAATTTAAATAAATCCTCCATTTTTGATATGCCATTGTGTTACAAGTTGTGAAATTTGTCATACAATTTTTAAATTTCGGTATTTTAATTATTACTTAAATAAGGATTGCGCATTTCTTTATTAAAAAGAAAAATCAATTTTTGTTGAAAATTTTTGGCTAAACTAAATGAATTTTTGATTTTCTCTTTGTAAATAAGACATTTATGTTTTGGTAAATTAAGTGATGCAAAACTGTTTATACATTTTTATTCATTTTATAAATAAATTAATAAACTGATTTTAATTTGTAATACGGGTCAAAATTATTACATTTGACAGGTTTTAATCAAACTCATCTGAAATAAATACCACTTAAGATTATATCATCTCCGTAACTTTTTAATTTTTGTACCATTTTATTCAAATTGTGCTCAAAAGATGGTGCTTATCAACTATAGGAGCAAAAATTTAACTACCTTTCCAAATGCAAGCTTTCCTTTTACTCAAAAATAGATTGAAACAATCCAAAAGTTATGTTAGACATTTCTTATATAGAAAAAAATTGATTAACGAAAATTACTCATAATGATCTGTTCAACTTCTGTTTCTGTCAAAATTTTTTTTGGGAGTATATCACAGTATTTAGGTTAGGTTAATCACGAATATTTGAATACTAATAGATATACATGACATAATAAATGAGTAATTTGTCTGATCTGAGGAGTAATTTGACTTCAATTTTGATTATGAACGACTTTTGTTAATAAAATGTTTTCTACACCATTCCTAAAAAAAGATAAATCAGACAAAAACTTCAAAGGTTATAAAGGCGTTACAGTCTTAAGCGGGGCATTCTGCATATACAGGCTGTCTCCAAAAAACGCCGCAAGCCATAACTCCGTTATTTATAGTTTGATTTTAAAAAAGATTTAAAATTATGAGAAATGGCTCTAAATACACTATAGTGTGAGCTTATTGGAGCGTATTTATTATTATTATTTTTTTTTGAAAGGGGATATGAAAGGTCTACTTTTTTGGCGCCCAGCCACTATTTCATGACAAATGTATTTTAATTAATCATCTGTGCCATGGAAAACAAAAAATAATACAGCAAAGCAAATAAAACTCAAAAGAGAATTTTGTAGTTAACAGAAAAGAAACAATACAAAGAATATCAATTAAAAGAAAAACAATTTAATTAAATACATTAACGATTATACAAAATTAAAGACAAAACACATTAAACGAAGAACAACGAACACAAAACAACTAAAGAAACAAATTGTAGCTGTCGTTCTCTATTGTTTTCTCTAATGCCTGTACTTTTTGAGGAATGAAGTTTGAATTTGTGCTTTTTCAATACAGTTTTCTTTGATGCTCTAAATTTCCCGAATGGAAGTTCTTGGGTTTTCTTCAACGTTAATAAGAACATTAAACTCGATGTTTTCATTAAATTGGTGTTCTTCTCGCTTTGGTTTCTTAAAACCACCATAGTTTCTCAAATTTTCTTCAAGTCTTACAAATCTACGTGGTTCTGGAACTTCTCTGTGAGGAAATAGTTCTCGGTAAAGGGGGACTCCTACACCATGATTTTTATTACACCGAAAATATACCTGAATCATGTCCGTCAATTGATTATTACTCATATTTTGTACTGCTTATTTGCTTATTTCAATAAATAACCTACTGTAAATGACAGAGCAAGAGTATAATGCGTAAAAAATGGGACACGAATGCTAAAATGACATTTATTTGCTTTGTTGTTTATTTTGTTTTCCAGGCATACATGATTAGTCAAAATATGTTTGTTGTCAATTAACCGACCGGGCGCTAATAATGAGGTATTGACTAATATTTTCATGCTATTTTTGTTTCACAAAAGTAAACTTTATATACATCGTTGAATTCAAAATAGAAATCTGTACAATAATAATTAAAAAAAAAACCTATATTGCCATTTGAAAAAAAAGTTGACTATCGCTTTTCAAAAAATAATAAACAACAAATATGCTCCAATAGGCTCACTCTATAGTGTATTTAGAGCCATTTCATAAAATTTTTTTGTTTTTTAAAATCAGACTATAAATGACGGAGTTATGGCTTGCGGCGTTTTTTAGGAGACAGCCTGTATATGACTACATCGACTGAAAAAAATAAAATAAAAATATGGGGAATAGTATCATCCTAAGATTTATTTGAAATGAATGTAACTAGAGCTTTTGCTTGTGCTTTGTTGTATTGCTAGTATTGTAGTCGCTTGTGCTTATTCACAGATCTAACCCCAGCACTCCAACTCAGCCAAGACGTCCTGACTTCATCGGTGTGGTCTACTCAAATCAGACAGGACAGTATTACGAATTTCAACCGCAGGAAAACACTGTTCAGCGACAGATGATGCCTCAAGGATACGGCAGCCCACAGCGTCGCTTCATGTCAGAAGGCGAACTCGTGAGGCAAGAAGCGCAGCTTTCCTATCCAAGGTCGAACAACACCGTGGATAATATCAGGGAATTAGCTAACTCACCTCAGAGGGGTGTGTACATGTGGAAAGATACATCGCCCGGTTACGCGCCTCCCCCTCAGCAGCCAGATTTTTATCGGTCAAATCCTACTAGTCCCACACAGCAGACATATACTGCCCCCAGACCTTACCATCCAGCAATGCGCGGAGGTGTGGCTGTATATCCCCCGCAGAGCCCACAGGTGCATCGTAAAGCACAGATGGGGGCCGGAACACCTACTGTGCCGGACAATAGACGGAGGCCCATGTCTTTTGTCAGAGCTCTGGAAATGTCGGACACAGTAGAACTAAACTCACAAAACTCTCAGTGTTCTGCTCACATGTCCCAGCGCCCCACAACGCCCGATCGTACCAGCGTGTACGATATGAACTATGAAATATCGGTATAGGGTAGGTGTTGGCACTCTCGCCATGCCGAATGAGTGCATTTAGTTTCTCTGCATCAGAGACCCTGATAAAGTAAACATTCCGTTTACTGTTCATCCCACGGACCTAAGACCTTGTAGTGTGTGTATTATAATCTGTATGTTATTTGTTGTTATTCTACAATGTTTATGATATTTTTAATATTATATTGTGCAGTCTCGAAATCGTGGCTTGTGTTGTTTTGTTGAATTTTTAACCTGTTTTGTTTTATATGTTTCTTTGACACGAGGGAAAATTAAACGATTCGACAGTAATGTACTAATACGGAACAGTGTGCTCGGGCAAATTTTTTTTACAAGAGTCTTTGTTGAGTGTATTATCGATAACATAATTATGTAAATATTAATAATTGTATAATTGCAGTAAATTTATTTATAAAATTGTTTAACGATACAGATTTTAAATGGTTTAACCTGTACAAATGGATTAACTTAACAGACTATACTTTATTATTACATAGAAAACACCTTGGAGTGATAGATAATCAATTTTAATTGTTTTATACAAATTTTGTACCACCCCTCCTTATTTAATAGAAATTGTAAATTTTGTCATCAAATGGTATAAAAAATAAATTTTAATTTAATATTATTTTAAGCTTTATTTCCATTTATCACCATGTATATTCTTCTCTTCCATAAGAATTATGTAATAAGGTAAGTATTCTATCGTATGTGTTGATCTTAAATGTAGATTTTTTATTTTAATTTTAGTTTAACATTATTTTCCATTTTAGAAGGTACTTAAACCTTCAAATTTTGGTTTGGTTATGAGAATAAAGTCATCACTTAAAGAATAAGACAAAATATTAATGAATGAAAGAATGTTATTTTATTAAATGTTCAAATTGGTTTCTCTCCGCTTTCATACAATAATAAAATTTTTGCTCCACTTCCGAATGAACATTTCGAAGCATTTCGGGCGTTATCTGACGACATTCTTCAACAATTTCTCGATAAAACAATTTGTTTTAATTATTCGTTTATCTGTCAAAACAAAAACTTCATATTCTATCAGTTCAACTTTTTTACCTGTTTTACTTTAAACGAGACAATATTGTCTAGTCTTGTCTTGTCGAGACAATATCTCGTTAAATCATCTCAAAGTCCATTGAATTCCAATTCGTGAAATTGGTTTATACAATTGCTGAAAAAGTGGAAATAATTAGTTTGTTCTACTCTTCCTTACGAGTCGTAAGTTAGGACATAAGAACCTTGCAATCGAATCATATACTGTAGATACTGCGTAGGAAAATATGCATACCTGTGATTTTTCAGTACTCAGTAATCATGATTTTAAGCTTATTTTGTATTGTACGACCTGGATTTAGTGCATAAATTCTCTGAATCTGGATCGGTTACAAACAGAAAGCATCATCGTGAACAAGTCGTACGTAATGACGGTAATCAGGTAGCTGATCTGGGTCACATTACAATGGAACCTTTGAGTCTCGGGAAACTTTCAAGTACTTCAGGAATTTCTGAACCTAGTTGCCGTCGAATCTTAAAAATTCATAAGTATCACCCATATAAAATTAATTTGATTCTGATCGCTTGCAGTTCTGTGAAAAAATAAGTGATCGTGCTCGAAAGAATCAAAATTTTTGTACTCGATCGGTTTTTCTGGTGAATGTACGTTGCAACTGGCCAAACCAAAATTTAAAAAGTCGTATGTCGTCGTGAACAGAATTGAAAGAGCTTTAAAATGAAGTGTCACTCAACATGGGGTGCCATTTAAAGTTTAAGAGTATTTTATGCCCCCGCCTAAGGGGTAGCTTCCAAGACACCAAAACTTTACGCCATTACGTGTCCCCCTTGAAAAGAAAATCAACATGTATCAGGTTTTTTTTAATTTTGTTTTTTAATTATAATATTTTCCAGATGGGAAGTTTTAATTCAAACTCCCTGTATGTGTTGATTTTTTTCTTTCTCCTGACTATTTTTTTGTATTTAATTTTTGTTAGTAATTAATAAGTATGTACCTACTTAATAATTTTGTATATGGGAAAACGTTTTAGATTTGTCCACTTCTTCCACCTGATATAAATGAATAATGTATGCACATATTGCGTTTTTGCAATATAAAAAAAATATTTTGATATATACCATAACTTATATGAATATTTCACTCAAACTAAGATGCAAGTGTTATAGTTATTTAATCAAATATGACAACAAAAAGTGCCACCGTAAAAAGAACTTTTGCCTCTCCTGAACAGTTTACATATCGACGATTACCTCCTTACATTACATACAATTGAGGTCTACAATTTACAATTGGCACTGAAATAATCTTGCAGTTTAAAATGAAGAAAAAATTGACATGAATATTTTTTATGATACATAATATTCCTGTTCTTTTCGAACAATTTTGATTACACTTAATTTGCTGACAAATTATAACATTTCCCTTGAACTAGTACGAGAATGATGACAGTAACAGCATAATCATTGATCTCTGATATTCAGAGACAGAAAAGATATACACAGCATTACAACTTCTACAAAACTAGTGTGTTCTTGTAATTTTGAAAAGTGAATGTAATGTTTTCAAATTACATACATACATTTATACAATACCTCCAATGAATGTTCATCTTAAAATGCAATGTATTAAAAAAATTTTAGAAGATATTAAGAAATATATTCTTGAAAAATATTATAAAAACTATTAACCCCTTAGGCAAAATGAATCATCACGGGGTTGTTTTATAAACTAATATTTGTCTAATTGGAAATATTACACTGAAAAAATAGATATTTGGTTCTGATATAATTAAAAGCACTGTAACATAGCAGAAATTTTGGAAACTATTAGTTTCCGTTGTCAAAACTGTTAATCAAAATGTTTAACAGTCAAATACTTTTAAATGTATTTCATTCTCTGCGTTGTAGCAAAATACCCAATTAAACAAAGAAAAAGGATAATCACTAAATATATATAAAAAAAACGTTTTTATTGTAATATTTCATAAGTATATAAATAATAAAAAATAAAGAATAATTTTACTCTTAACAGTATGATACCTAAACAATGAGATCAGTCAATAATATAATTATTGGGTCAAAATCCCTATGATCTCCGTAAACTATTCTTGTAACTTCTACACCGTCTAACTAGTTCAAATTTTCTGTAACGCATGCAATGCCATTGGGGAATTTGAGCCATAACTTCTAAAGCCTGTAACAAAAAGTATTTCACAAAATTTACTTTCATTAAAAATGTTTTCTAAAGAATATGTTCATTGTTCCTTAAAAAAATTACTGTCACCCGCTGTTTTTAGTTTAGATGCTCTTTTAATACAGGGTGTATTGAAAGTCCATTAGGAAACTCCGGGAGGTGATTTTAGGTGTAGGGAATAAAATAATAGCAGTATGTAAAAAGATAAAAGGGAGTATATATTATAGTCCTCAGTACAGGCCCCCCCTGGAAAGTTGATGACCACATACTTTACAACTCGTGAAGAGATTCGTTTTGACGAGTCTACCACACTTTTCCTCTGTGATTTTTCTCGATTCCTCCGCTTTTCCACTCCAATTTCCCGGGGTCTTGAAATGTCAAGACCACATAGTTTTTTTTTTTTAGCTTAAAATTACTGGAAATTTTGTTGCAAACGCCAATTTAAATTTGTCCGACAGAAATTCTTCCGACATTGACGTGTCTACCTGCCGAAACATGCTAAAATGACAGAGTATTGAAAATCAATTACCACATAGGTAATTTTTAGTAAAATTAATTGTAAATAATTAATTCGGTCACAAAAGTATTGTTGTCCGACAAATTTCAAGCCGCGTTTTTTCAGTCCGACGGCTGAAAATCGGAATTTTCACGGGGTATGATAAATCGATTGACATTACAAAGCGTTTCGTTAATAAGTTAAAGGAGGATAGATTTACTAGAAAGTTATAGGTCGTCTATTCTCAGTATTTGCACTATTCGGAACATCCTGAAAATAAATACCTACTTAGATTTGCTATGCGAAATTTTTACAGGATTGTTTACCCTTTCAATAATCAGTCATTAAATAAATATTTACTTAGGTACAATAAACATTTTTAAATATCAAAGCAAATTTAATGATTTTCTGAAGACGACCGGGGATAAAGCCATCGAAACGTTAAGTGCAAGAAAGTGTTTTGTATAAAATATAAGAAACCCAGAAAAATGCAAAATGGGCGTATACAGGAGAAATAAAAATTTAGTACTTCGTAAAAAAGTTCCTATCGAGTTTCAAACCTTCAAAGTAAGAAGTGACAGCAATGAAATTTGAAAAATTATAATAATTCAATGGTGCAATATTCAGTATTATATTTAAAATTATACATCTTTGACAGAGTTACCAAATTTGGAATTTTTTGTCACATTATTCGATTCCTCTCTTTGCTAAAAAAGATATATCCATATTTCAATCAATATCTTACACCGTTTTTTAGGAATGCTGCATTATTATATTAATAAATAAAATACATTAAAATAAAAATAATGAAGTCAAGAAGATATAAAACTGATAAGCATAATGTTGAATATGTGCACCTTTGAATACCTATTTGTTAAATATAAATTAGTAGGTACTGCATTAATAAGTAATAATTAATGTAAATACTGATAGTCAAAATAACATTTACCCAATTTTGATGTAATTTGGCAGAGTTATTTGTACTTTATGTTATTTAGATATATATTACATGTTATTAATATAAAGTTATAAAAAAATTTTAATTTCTAAAAGAAACATTTCCCCATGTCTCTTTTGTGTCGTCCAAGGATATGCAAAAAAGTAGATTTTATTTTTTTTTTCACAAAAATTAATCAAGATACGAAAAACATTTACGAGACAAAAAAGTTGTATTTATAGTTACTTAATTCAAAAAATTTATAAAAATTACAAATAAGTCAGTGGCGTACATTTTTTCTTGTCAAAAATATTCGTTAAGGTAGGTACCGCTCAGGATTTTTTTCATCTTTTTTTGTTGGACTGACGATTTGCGGATATATTTTTGTCGGACATTACAATGTTTGCTTATAAAAAATAATTTTCTACCGTGTGTTATTTTTGTCCGACGTGGTAATCGATTTCTTATACCCCGTGAAAATTCCGATTTCCAGCTGTCGGACTGAAAAAACGCGGCTTGAAATTTGTCGGACAACAATACTTTTTGACTGAATTAATTATTTACAATTAATTTCACTAAAAATTACTTATGTGGTTAATTGATTTTCAATACCCTATAATTTTGGCTTGTTTCGGCCGGTAGACACGTCAATGTCAGAAGAACTTCTATCGGACAAATTTAAATGGGCATTTACAACAAAATTTCCAGTAAGTTAAGCTAAAAAAAAAAACGATGTGGTCTTGGACATTTCAAGACCCCGGGAAATTGCATTTTTGTGGACTTCTCCGAGTGGAACAGCGGAGGAATCGAGAAAAGTCATAGAGGAAAAATGTGGTAGACTCGTCAAAACGAAGCTCCTCACGAGTTGAGTTATAAAGTATGTGCTAATCAATTTTGCAGGGGGTGGGGGGGTGCTGTACTGTGGACCGCACGAAAGCTCACGAACGTACTTTTTCGCTTTCGGTTGTAGTTTTGGCAGAAACCGAAACTTCAATTTAGCGCCGAAACCGAAATGATATTTTGATTTTTAATGATTTTTTCTGTTCAAAAATATAAATGTTTACTTCTTTCTAAGACTTTTTACTATATTAACACACCGAAGATGCCGACAGTGAAGAACGGCGAAAGCGTTGGATACGACCAATTACAGAGGTCACTACAGAACGTCACGTCACCATTGTCAAGTCTAAAGTTGCATAGATGAATCTATGATGCAAGTTTGAAAGGATTAGCATTTTTTTATCTTCCCACTCGAACGAACAAATAAAGTTCATAAAAAACAATTTCCAAAATCTTTCGTTTTTATGTCCAAGCGATAGAGTGGATATATTCACATTTTTCAGATTGGGTGGAGAAAACATTTTCAATTCACATCCTCTGGAATGTCACTATTGCAGGAATAGAAACGTTTAATGCTTGTTTTTATTGCTTCCCGCACCCCGCGCCCTTAAAAGGTGTACCAAATCTGTATCAGATCAGATTAGAATTAAGATAATAAAAGTTGACTTAACTTCAGTTGTTTTTACCTCAGCAATCTGTGGTTGCCTATTGACCACTGTTTTTTAGGACACCCTGTAAATTAAACGAAGACATTGGAATAAGAATACGTAAGAATATATGGGAATAATTTGGAGTAAAAGGTAATAAGACGGAACAGGAAAGGAAATAAATCGGACAAAGCGATTAAATTCCAATAAACGGGAATCAGTGTAGGTACATTTTGAGGGTTAGTGGATCACTCTTCAGCATTGAAAACCCATTGAATTTACGCTGGTAATTTGGCATAAATTATTATAGATTATATCATAACATATATCTTATCGATAGTACTTTTATAAGTTCAAAATGTTCAAGTGGTATACCTATTTACTTTAAAATAATCTTACCGATTCTAAATTTCCCACAGGAAGTGTTATACACAACTGGAACATTCCAACCAAAATTAAAAGGAGACATCCACTCGCGGGTAACCACCTCATCTTAACTGCATCTACCTACTTATTCTTTAAATTAGTTTTATCTTCGACGCACAAAGTGCAACTTAATAATATTTATGCACTTGTCAAAGCCCTCTTATTTATACCGATGACATAAAATGCTTCAACCTACATTTTAATGATTTGTGAACTCTTATTGGACCTACTTTAGAACATCGTATAACCCATATTAATTTTTTTCTTAACATTGCCTTTGTCCTACTTTTTCAGTGGACCTACGTGACATTCAATAAAACCTTATAAAGGCAATTTTGAACGTCTATAAACACACATAAACAACGAACAACGGTGGTAAATAAACAGATATACTGTTCATAGAAAGGGTATATTATGGGTTACTTTAATAATACGTAATTTGAGAATTTAATGCTACTACAATAGTAGACCAAGAAATAAAGGTGAAAAATCATCGAGAAATCATGAAAATTACTGGGCGTGATTTTATTGTTGGAAAGTCTTGGGAGACGATTTGATCTAGAGCAAACTCATCTTTAAAATTAGACTTTATAAGTTAAAATTGCTTCATAAACAAAAAATTTATTGCAAAATTAAACGGAAAAAGTGCTTTTTCTTTAATTGTTAATAACTTGCGAGTTATTATATCCTTAAAAGATGTGCAAAAGATGGGCTCGATCGGTCAAATAGTTTTTGCAAAATTCCATTTATTTATCCCATTTTTGCAAAAAAGGCTCATTTTCAAATGACTATTCCGGGGACAGGGTTATGACTAAAACATTCTTTTTGGGTTCATTTCTTCGAAGAGGCACCAAGTATTCTCCAGTTAAATAAAATAAAAAATATATTTTTTTCAAATTTAGTTGTATATAATTGTTATTAAATAAAAGACACTTTTTTCCCTAATAATCAAATAAAATAACTCCGCGATTTTTAACGTTTGAAAGAAGTTATATACACCATTCGAAAGCTAGTAAAAAACCTACAAATTGAAAAAAAAACAAGTTTCTACGACCGGAGTCAGCAATTTTTTTTTAATCAGCAATTTATTATAAAAATTAAGACCTGAAATTTTAACTTTTTGTAAATGAAGGTTTAAACTTTATACCCTGTTAATTATAATTAAATTTGCCCATAATTGATCAATCCAGAGCCCGTCAAAGTAAGGGTACGCGTCAGTAGCCCTTCAGGGAGAGGTGGTGGGGGGATCTTCCTCTCAACCAGGAAAAAAACTGACAATGTCAAATTTGTAATATCTCAGCTTCTATGGGACGTAGAACCTTCTTTTTTTTAATTTGGGATAGCTCGACGAAAAAATTATTTCTGGATTATTTCTACACCCTTGTAAAACCACCCCCTACCCACCTAAAAATGAATTTTTCGAAATTTTTTTTTACATTTATTTTTATTTGAATTATTTTAGACAATAGTTCTCAATAAAAAAATGTTGTCAAAATTATTTTAACCCTTCAAAATTAATTTAACCCCCTCAACCCAAATGACGCTATACTTTTTTCATGACCCATTTGATGAGACGCCTCTTGTATTATCATTCCCAAGACTTTCCAACAATAAAATCACGCCCAGTAATTAATAAATTTCAAAATGTTTCCTTTCATATACTCGACGGCCGAAAATATAGATAGTGATTCATACATAATATACATAGAAACACTATTACCGTAAAGTGTATAAAACTTAAAATGATTTTTATAACGGTTCAATATTATTTGCTTATGTTAAATGATGTGCCGCTCTCTTTGCACATCGATAGGATCTATAACAGTCATAGACTGAGTTACACTGAACGCGATTTATTTCCTATCTCTGTCTATCGCACTTATTACAGATAGGGAAATGCTCTTTTTAGTGGGTGTAAACGGACGTACGTAGAATTCGAGTTAGCCGTAGTTAGAAACGTCAAACTATAAGCGCGCGCGAGGGTTTGCATATTCCGTGACTATAGTAAATTTATAAATTAAAAAAATACAATCGGGACGTTTTAAAACGTAGGAATAATAATTAAAATGGATCAAAGTGCCGGTTGTAGCAAACGGTCTGTTGCTCATAAACGCCCTAACCTATGCGATGCGGAATTAATAATGGTAAAAAACGTGTATAAAGGAATTCGGTCGCGAAATTCTAATACAAGTGTAAGTGAAGCTGTTGATATGTGTAGTTCGTTGACAAAAGTATCCGTTGCTACTGTTTATCGTGCCATAAAAAATAGTGTAGAAGTGAATCCAAAGAAGAAAAAAGTGGAAACACGAGGGAGGAAGAAAATAGAAGTCGACGTTGACGTGAAATACTCCATACGTAGGAAAATTCATGGATTTTTCTTTAGAAATGAAATACCAACGATAAAGAAAATTCAAGCTGCAATAGCTGAAGATGAGGATATTCCTAATTTCTCTGATAAGGTTCTTAGAAGAATAATGCGTGACATGAATTTTCGATATTTGAAACGGAATCGGAATAGTATGCTCGTTGAAAAAGACGAAATTGTGGTATGGCGAAGAGAATACTTAGAAAAAATAAGAGAACTTCGTGCATCTGGTAAGAAGATATATTACATGGATGAAACATGGGTAAACGAAGGTCATACTGTATCAAAAGTTTGGCAGGATGGTAATGTTAAGAGTAAGAGACAAGCATTTTTAGATGGATTTTCTACTGGATTAAAGGCACCTTCTGGAAAAGGACGAAGATTGATTATAACACATATTGGAAGCGATACGGGATTTTTAGAAAATGGTTTGCATGTATTTGAGTCACGAAAAACGGGAGATTATCATGAAGATATGAACAGCGACGTGTTTGAAAAATGGTTTGAATATGTTTTATCATATCTGGAGCCAGGAGCAGTTGTTGTGATGGATAACGCACCTTATCATAGTAGAAGAGTTGAAATGTTACCGACATCAGCATGGAGAAAAGGAAATATTATGGACTGGTTACAATCGAAAAATATTGAATATACAGAAACCATGCTAAAAGTACAATTATTAAAAATTGTCCAAAGAGAAAAAGGTCAATACATTAAGTATGTAGTGGATGAGATGGCCAAAGATCGAGGAATTCGTGTACTCCGTTTACCGCCATACCACTGTGAATTAAACCCAATTGAGTTGGTTTGGGCACAAATAAAGAATGAAATCGCACGAAAAAACACCACCTTTAAAATAAACGACGTGAAATTATTATTACAGGATGCTATTAATCACGTCACTGCTGAAACATGGTGTAAGTGTATTGGACATGCACAGAAAGAGGAACAACGTATGTGGGATCTTGATACAACGGTAGAAGTGTTCATAGAACCAGTCATTATTCATTTGGGTGAAGATGATTCTAGTGATAGTGATAGCAACAGTGATATGTGAAATATATAATGTGAATAATGTGATATGTAAGTATTTAAATATATTAATAGTGAAGTGATTATGTGGCAGTGAAGTGAAAGTGTGACAGTGATAATATTCGTGAGATAATTATTATAAAATATGTAAGTACCTACTTAAATAAATATATTAATAGTAAACA
The DNA here is from genome assembly GCF_000390285.2 of Anoplophora glabripennis. Taxonomy (NCBI): domain Eukaryota; kingdom Metazoa; phylum Arthropoda; class Insecta; order Coleoptera; family Cerambycidae; genus Anoplophora; species Anoplophora glabripennis. The sequence goes on along the minus strand of NW_019417207.1, from coordinate 35,402 downwards.
TTACAATATTTTGCGGCGGCGTAAGCCGGGTGGTGGTGGGTTATCGATGCCCAAGAGGGCATCGTTTTATAGAAAACACTTAAAATTTAAAAACAAAATGTTACTAAAATATTTTTGAAGTTTTCTCGATAAAACCTCTAAAAATAATAGATGTTATGTTTTATTATGTTTTTTCCATGTTTTCTACATCTTGTTGCCTTTTACGTATACACGTCTATGGATTTTCGATCCCCGCACGCCTCATCCTCCTTACTAGTCCAAGAGCTAGCGATGAATCACTATCTATAACTTCGGCCGTCGAGTATAGTCTATAATTTACATATAGGTATGTGCGAAAGAGGTCAAATTATGTATAACATGCTTAGTTTCAATATTTATTTACACATTAAATTGATTATTGACTATGAAATGACTATGTGCGAAAGAGGTCAAATTATGTATAACATGCTTAGTTTCAATATTTATTTACACATTAAATTGATTATTGACTATGAAATGACTATGTGCGAAAGAGGTCAAATTATGTATAACATGCTTAGTTTCAATATTTATTTACACATTAAATTGATTATTGACTATGAAATGACTATGTGCGAAAGAGGTCAAATTATGTATAACATGCTTAGTTTCAATATTTATTTACACATTAAATTGATTATTGACTATGAAATTCTATAAGAAACATTTAGAGACTCACCTATAATGTGTCAAAATTTTTATCTGTTCCAAATAAATAGAAATTATTACATTAAACTAGTAAAGATTTTTCTTCTTAACACGTCAAAAACCGACCCTCCAAGCGTATTCTGCGATCACAGTTGCGTACGGTACAGCATTTAGATGAACAGTTTAATAGTTTGGCCATCGATTTTTTCAAAAAGTTTATATAAATCTGAAAAAATTCCGGTAGACATTATTGTCTGATCAACCCTGATCAGCATTCAGTTCCTTTTTAGCTAAACCAGTTTTCGAGTTTTTGTTTTTTTTTCTTTATGAAAGCACTTGCACAAAAACCGACAATCGCAGCGTGTTTAGGCATCCCAGGTGCGTACATAAACGCCTTTAGAAGGTACTTTAATTTTTGAAAATTTTGGTGCTGTTAGAGATACATCATTCCAATCACTTTTTCGGTCAGTGAAGTGAACGCTCGTGTCGATTGACTAATCAAGATGCATTAAATTATAAATAAATCTTTCTTTTATTTATAGAACAGTAATATAATTTCTAATTTTCTACTGTAGCTTAACAGTTCACAATAATGGCTATATCTTCCTCGATATAGCCAATATTCGATCACGTTAAAAAAACAACTTTTCATTTTGCTCCGTACAATAACAATATATATTCTCAAAGTTGAGACAAAACCGTCTTTAGATGAGTTCTTCAATTCTGAAAAATTTGAGAAAATTCCGGTGAATTATAACGGCCTTGACCCAAGGATTTTATACTTATATAAAATCCTTGGCCCTGACCAATCTAAAATTGAATTCAGTTTCTCTAGCTCCACCAGTTTTTGAGATATTATGATTTTCTCTTTTCAGTTTTCGGTTATAGTTATATTCGGTAGGCAACATATAATACAATCTATGTGTATATTTGGTTGTATAATATTTCTTAAAATATAGGTCTGTTCCAACAAGAGTCAGGGATTGATTCCGAACCGTTTGAAATGTTTGGCCAGCTAAGTTCTAAATGTGCCTTAAGTGCATTTCGAACGGTTCGGAACCAATTCCTGACTCCTGTTGGAACAGACCTTATATGTATAATATAGAAATGCATAAAAATGGACAACACAATAAATAGTTCCAAATGTTTATGCCTTCATATATTGTTCAGAAATTACACTAAACTGATGAAGAATTCTTTATTAGGTTGTCAAACGTTGATTGAAGTATTCTGTCTTCAGTCAATGTTGTCAACACAGTCTCAACTTCACTGGTCAATTAATAAACTTTTTGTATAGTAGGGATGGGCGCGCCCACTAAACATTTTTCAGTTTCTGACATGTTCCAGAAACGTTTCCATTTTTCTTGAAACGTTTCATAAAAAATCCATGCAACGTTCTGGTAACCCAATAGAAACCGAAGATGTCCTCCCCAAAATACGTTTCCAATGAAACGTTTCAAAAAATTGGTTTCAGTAACATTCTTTTGATGTTCCATTTATGCACTCGATATTTTTGTTTTACGTTTCAGTATATTTTCAGAAATGTTTGAGTAACATAATAATTTTTATACCATATTGTTCTCATAATGCTCTCAACTTTAGATAATTTCCATTTCAGAAGCGTTTTTGAAACAGTATAAACAGTGTGAGTAATTTTTTAAATATTTCTAATACTCTTTTGTAATATTTTTATTTGTATTGTGAATGACTTAATTCGTAATCCAGACAATTTTTTCTGATTTCTCAAAAAATTTAACTGAAAAATGTTATTGTATATTAAAAAAAATAACTGCTCTTCTAGTTTGGGGATGCAGCAACTTTTATCAAGAATTTTTTTCTTTTTGAGAAGCCACTGAAAAAGTTTCTAATATGGATTACGGATTCTGCCATTCATCGTACAAATAAAAATGTCACAAAACAATATCAGAAGCATTTTAAAAAAGCTACACATCATTTTATATTGTTCAAATACGCTTCTGAAATGGAAATTTTCTAATGTTGAGACCATCATGAATATGGTAACAATGACGAAATGATAATTAAAAAAATTAGTTATGATAATGAATCTTGAAATGGTAGGTACATGAAAAACAAATAACATTACTGAAAAATAATATAAAGAAGTTACAATTTCTTCTACGCATAGTCAATATTACATCTAACCTTTTTATAATAAATTTTACAGTAGAAATAAATAAGATACAAAAGGATATCTTGAAAAAATAAATATTTGTAGGTATACTTAAACTCTTTTATTTAAGCATTCCTATACACGTACACAAATATAAACATTTGTACAAAATATAAAATAAATGACATATATTTCACTTGATTCTTCCGTATTTCAAATAGTTCTCCGAAACGTATAGTTCCATGTTCCATTTTTTTAGTTTTTGTCCTCTTGTCTTTAATAGGTATTAGGTAGTGGGTATAATAACTATGTTTAGGTAGATGTGACGCAAAATTCGAAATATCTACACATCGTTTTAAACATTTTGCATCAATATTCACTATTTTATATGCAATAACCACAACTACACACACTATAAATTATCACATAAAATAGCATCAAAGTAACGATCATGGAGACTATTCTCCCTGATAACGATGAACAACTAAGCCAGGCAGACGGGTAAAGGCAAACCGCAAACCTAACCTAACACCTAACCAGGGCCCGAGAACTTATACTTGAAAATATGGGGAGACTGGGAACCACGTGACTTGAGATGGATATACAAGTTGGGGAAAGAGTCTATAGATGTCGCCACAAAAATTTTGTAGAATAAATTTTGACAATTGCAATTATGAATCATTTCATGTCATTCATGTTGTTCATGTTTATTGTTGGTTAGGTTNATATAAAATAAATGACATATATTTCACTTGATTCTTCCGTATTTCAAATAGTTCTCCGAAACGTATAGTTCCATGTTCCAATTTTTTTTGTTTTTGTCCTCTTGTCTTTAATAGGTATTAGGTAGTGGGTATAATAACTATGTTTAGGTAGATGTGACGCAAAATTCGAAATCTACACATATCGTTTTAAACATTTTGCATCAATATTCATTATTTTATATGCACCTTACAATAACCACAACTGCACACACTATAAATTATCACATAAAATAGCATCAAAGTAACGATCATGGAGACTATTCTCCCTGGTAACGATGAAGAACAACGAAGCCAGGCAAACGGGTAAAGGCAAACCGCAAACCTAACCTAACACCTAACATAATACGAATTGAAAACGGCACACGAGAAATAAATAAATTCGGGCTGTTACGCGCGGTCTGCGCAAGTAACATACATTTTTTCTAGACTTGTGTTATAAATATGCTACCATAATTTTTTTTCTGTTTATGTCTGGTTGTACATATAACAAAGGCAAATGAACTAACGCTTGCTATAATGATGGGGCTTGAGTGCAAAATTTAAGTAATGCCGAATGGAAGTTCCATAAGATAAACAAAAGCAGAGTGTTATTTGTTTGTCGTTGTTACGTTTCCGAGATCGAAAGGGAATGTTTCGAGTAATGTTTCAAACTCACTTCAATTGGAATGTTTCGGCTATGTTTCACTAAGTAAGTTTTCAAGTGCTACATTTCTGTAGTGAAACAGCAACGTTTCTAGTTATTGTTTCAAATGTGTAGTAAAACAGCTCATTTGCAACGTTTCATTTACGTTTCGTGTTTGGTGGGCGGTTATTCAAAAATAACCGGTTATCGGTTTACCGGTTATTTTTCTTAATCGGTTAAACTTGAATCGGTTAACCTCCACCTAAAAACCGGTATTGAAATAATATTTTAAATTTTTGTGAGATTTTATTAAAGAAAACAATGATGCAACATTTAGAGGCAACAATTATCACAAACATGTTTTGTTTCACTTACAAATAATAAATTACTAAATGAAAATTAAAATATAAAAATGCAATAAAAGTGCTATCTATACAGGGTGTCCCATAAGCACATGATCAAAAAGGTACTGCGACGTTCTTTGTGCTTAAAAGAAGACGATTTGACCCAACTCTCATTAAGAAAAAATGTCTGGCTTCTTTGCTATTGACTGTCAAAATTCTTGAAAAAAAAAATGTTTTTTGTAATATCTGGAGAATGTTACGATGGATTTTAATGAAATTTGCTGTGGACTTGTTCCTAAGTAAAACTCATGTTTTGATTAAGCAACCGCCATTATTCTATGGCTAGAAATTGGCCTCAATGATTTGGGATCGAGGGGGATTATCCCTCTTTATCCTGCCTCATCTCGTGTAGGCCTGGACAGCCTTCGTAGGTGGGCCCCATCCGTCGTCTACCCCAACCGCAAATGCGGCCGGTGTAGGCGCTTTGTGGGACCTCCTTTTGTCCTGGCTGGGCCCCGCCGGCTAGGGCCCTTTCTTCTGGCGCTCTTCTTGCTTCGCCGGCTCGTCTGTGTAAACCCCGGGGGTAGTGTCATGTTTATGTGTGGTGTGGTTGGGTAGGGTAGTGCGGCTATGCAGCCTGGGATGCGCTTTGCTAAGGTGGCCCTTAGCCCAGCGCGGGTAGGGGAGGGGTAAGGAGGGTATGGGGGGTGTGTATGTGTGTGTGTGTGTGTGTGTGTCGTTGTCTTCGTTTCTTGATCCTGGCTGTCTCTGAAACAGAAAAGGTTAGCGGGCAGGGGGGGGGTCATTGGGGTGGTCACCCAGGGTCAAAAAGTTGGTGTCTAGGTCTTTTGTGTTTGTCGGTCACGTCGGGTACGTAGTCAACGGCTTGCCTGAGGAGGGGATTGTCATGTCTAGCGGCTACGTCAAATCGTTTCTCCGCGTTTTGTCTTATTGTCTGTGTAGCGTTTGTGTATTGTAAGTCTCGTAATATGTCAGTGTTTCTTACGTACCAGGGCGCGTCGGTGGCCGTGCGGAGGGCTATGTTTTCCACAGCCTGTAATGACTTTAAGTGGCTTTTTGCCGCGTGACCCCACGCCGTGGAGGCGTAGGTTAGCTGCGGTTGAAGTACCACCTTGATAAGCGTTCGCTTATTCCTTAAACTGAGGGTGTTTCCACCTTTGAGTAAGGGATAGAGCCTAGCCCTGGTGGTCTTCGCTCGCGCCACCGTCTCCACGATGTGCGGTTTCCACGTGAGACGCTGGTCCATCGTCACGCCCAGGTATCGTGTTTGTCGATTCCAGGAGATAGGTTCCTGGGATAGTGTCAGTCTGTCGAGGTTTTGTGGGATTTTTCGTTTGGTAAAAAGGATAGCCGAACTTTTGTTGGGATTAATTTTGACTTTCCACCTGTTGCACCAGGTTTCAAGTTGGTCTAAGGAGTTTTGGAGGAGGGAGACGGAATATCTAGGATCTACGGATTGGGATGTGATTGTCAGGTCGTCGGCGTATAAGTATATGTTGGTGTTGGGGGGATGTGGGATGTCGGAGTTGTAAATGGTGTATAGGTGTGGGGACAGGACGGTGCCCTGGGGGACACCGGCCTCCATGGGACGGGTGGTGGAAAGGGAATCTTGGATTTGGATGCGGAATTTTCGGTGGTGTAGGTAGGATTTTATGAGTTTGGTAAAGGATATGGGATATTGGTTGGTGAGCATTTTCATCAGTAGGCCTTCATGCCAAACCGTATCGAAGGCCTTTGCGACGTCCAGGAAGACAGCACCAGTGTACTGTCCCCTGTTGAAGGCCGCCGTGATGTGCTCGGTAAGGCGAAGGATTTGGAGTTCAGTGGAGTGATTGGGTCGGAAGGCGAACTGCTCGTCTGGAATGACTTGCAGTTCTTGGGAGTGGGTTCTTAGACGGGTTAGGATAATTTTTTCTACCACTTTGCTCATAGCCGGGAGCAGGCTAATGGGCCGGTAGTTGGATGGGATGGTGTGATCTTTGTTGGGTTTTGGGATAAGGATTATGTTTGCTGTTTTCCAGCGGGTAGGGAAGTGTCTTAGTCTGAGTGTCGCGTTTGTTATGTTTAGTAGGGCCATGAGGCCCTTGTGTGGTAGTCGTTTAAGTGTCGTGTTATGTATATTGTCGGGTCCGGGGGCTTTTCTGTTTTTAAGTCTGCGTATTGTCAGTCTTAGTTCGTCAGGTGTTGCGGGGGGGATTATGTCATTGTCTGGCTCTCTGTCGACGCGTCGGGCCGCGCGCTCAGCCACTATCTCGAATTCCTCGTCTTCGTCGGGCAGCTGAGGCAGTCTACACTGCAGTTCCAGGCTATCGGCGAAAGCCTCGGCCTTTTCCTGGTTCGTGTAAACCACCCCCACACTACCGTGGATTGGAGGAATTTTACGGCGAGCGGTCTGTCGCAGGGCCCTCTGCGTTTTCCAGAGGCTGTTGTCTTGTGGATCCAGCGACTCCAGGTGCCTAGCCCAGTTATCCTGGGCCAGTTCATCCAGAGCCGCCTTCACCCGTCTGTTAAGTACGTTTAAGTCATGTCTGTGTCGGGGGAGGCGGGTGCGGGTGGCAAGCCGTTTCGCACGTCGTCTGTCACGTATTAAGTTTTTTATGTCATCGGGGAGGGTGCCCCGGGGGTTTGTCAGTCGGGGGACAATAGTCTCCGTCGTAGTCTGAGTCAGGGCGTTTTTAATGTCAGTCTCAAGGGAGAGGATTGCCGCCTCCAGATCATGGGTGGTTTCGATGACTGGGAGCGCCATGTTTCCTTGCATTACTGTTCGGAAACGCTCCCAGTCAGTGAACCTCCTCGTGAAGGTGCCTTCATATCTCTGTCTTCGCCCCAGATCCAGAAATATTGGATTGTGGGCGGAAGACCCTTCGTATTGGGTGGATATTTGGGCATTTAACGGTATAGATTTTAAGAGGGCAATGTCGATAACGTCGGGGCGTCCTACGGGTCCGTAATGTGTCGGTTCTGTCGGTCCGAGTATAGTCAAGTCGTCGTGTCTGTCTTGGTAATTCAGCAGGACGCGACCTCTTGTGGTCGTCGTCCCGCTGTGCCATATGGGGGACTTCGCGTTGAAGTCCCCGATGGCAATTGTCTGGGGCCAGGAAAGGATTTTGTCTAAGTCATTGTCAAGTAGTGGTAGTCTGGGTGGGTGGTAACAGGACACCACCGCAACGTCTCCATGCCGTAGCGATCTCACCGCTATCGCCACGGCCTCTGTGTTTTGAGTTTGGAGCCGCTGCAGCGGATAGTGGTCGATGCACTTCTTTACTATGAGTGCAACACCACCCCCGTTACGGTTTCTGTCATGTCTGTATATGTCATAGTCAGGGATGGAGGTACGGGATGCCTCGCTGAGGTAGGTCTCCTGGACAGCCATAACGTCTATGTTTAGACGGTTCAAGATGTCCACGAGTTCCGTTTTTTTGGCCCGGAACCCGTCAAGGTTCCAGGACGAAATTCTCAGCGAGGAGGGTTGGGAGGGCCGACGAGCCATTAGAAGTCGAATAATTTTTGCATATTCGACACCATGGTCGTCAGCTGGACGCAGAAGTCCTGAAGACGCTTTGTTGCGTCAATCAGGGCCGCCGCGCCCGGTTGGGAGGGTGTCGTGTCTGTGTGTGCGTGTGGTGAGGTGTTGTGTTTTTGTTTTTGTGTGTTTTGTGTTTTTCTGGTCATGTCAGCGTATGTGCGTCCTGGGGTTGTGTTTGGGGTGGGTAGGAGGGGCTGTCTGTGTGTTTGTGTAGTGTTTTGTGTCGTGTGTGTGTCTGTGTTTTGTGTTTTTGTGTTTTTAGCTTTGGGGTACTGAGGGCACCCCATATAGCTGGCGGGGTGTGGCCCGGCGCAATTTGCACACCTGGCGGGCGTGTCTTTGGCCTTTTTGCATACGTGCGTGCTGTGGTTTTCGCCACATTTTACGCACTTTGGCTCAGCTGTGCACCGGGTCTGGCCGTGGCCGAACCGCTGGCACCGGTGGCACTGTGTGGCAACCCGCTGCTTTCGCTGCAGCTCTACTCGAACCACGAGCGAGCAGCAGCGGGTTACCTTCAGGATGTCCTCCTGGTCCTGTGGGGCCTGAACTAGGACCAGGGGCATTTCCTGTTTATTTTGACGGCTCGCCATGCGGTGCACTATTGCGCCGGGGAACCCTTGTCTTGCGAGGTCGAGTTGGACCTCACTTGGCGAAACACCCGCAGGTATTCCGCGTATCACCACCCTCAGCGTTTTTTCTTCGCTGAGGGTGAAGGTGTGGTACTCCTCGCCTTTGTCTGTCAGTGTCTTTGTCAATAGTCTGTGGTCATTAGGTGTGTTTGGGTATATGGCTATACCGTCTTTAGTCAATTTGGCTTTTGTGTAGTTAATGTTAAGTGTCGTGAGTATTTTTTGTACTTGCGTCCACCGTTCTTGCTTTCGCAAGATTACCGGGGGGACTTGTTTGGTTTTGTCTGTCTGTTTTTGTGTGTTTTTTGGGGTATTTTGTAGGGCGCTTGTGGAGGGTGTAGGTGTGGGGGGGCGCGTGTTTGGTGTTTGTGTGATTAAGCAACCGCGTCCATCTGTCTTGGGCTAGTGCTAAATTCTTGAGTGTCTTAATTGCTACAAGAATTACCAGAACTTTTTATTTGCATGGTCTCTGGAATTAATTCATTTTATTTTTATTGATGCATCAGTACTTTTTCGAGATTTTCGTGCTCTTGGTAAAATCTTGTAGCATTCATATATTTTACAATTTTAGACAATCATTATCACTACTAATCAAGTACAACAACTACTCACTACTACTACTACTATCGCAGTAAGCGATGTTCGATGTTTCATAATAAGTGAATTGTCAATCAATTCGTTTCGAATGGCGTTTTCTAATGAAGAGATGACGACTGATCAAAGTCGTAGGGTTTTTCGAAGACAACTTGGGTGGGAGAGTGTACGCGTACACGCGGCGCGACACCCTGTATATATCTCTAATAAATAAAAGTGCTCTAATTTATCTCTGTATTTCTTTAATAGAAAAAATTATGTAGTCATGTATCTGATTTTAATTTTAATCTAAATAAAATGTCCGGCCGAATTATATAGTCATGTATTTGATTTAAATTTTAATCTAAATAGAATGTCCGGCCGACGATAGCTTAAGTCTGATCTATTATCAAGTTTAGCGTTAGAGCACAATATATGTACTTTAATCGTATACTGTACTGTGAGCTATAGGGGTCGGTCTTGGTAAAATAACCGGCACCGGGTTTTTGACAAAAATAATCGGTTATCAGGTTAAACTGAACTCGGGAAATAACAGGTTTTTGACCAGTTAACCGACACACAAAAATCGGTTATTCATTTAACCGGTTATTTTTGCCCATCCCCACGGATTTCTTAAATTAAACTTTAAGAAATCCGTGCCCTTCCCTAATGTATAGATGTCTGCCCAGTATCAGTGGTGGAGATATTGAAGGACATAGCCACCATTTAATACAAAGATTTCCTACTTTAACGGGTTTGGGCCGTCCGCGAGTAGGGAATATTGTTATTAATGCCGTAAGATCTGACAAATTACCATTTGTCGTTATTATTTATTATATTTATTGCTTTTGTTACAACATTATAGCAGTTTAAATAACAAAGTACCTCTTTTAAGAGGCCCAGTAACAACAATAAAACAAAAAACAGACATGTTACATAATATAAATTTCACCACTGAGCTTTATAGGTCAGTGCTAGTTATCGCACAATCGTGCTTATTAATAAAATGAAGAAAATGATGGAAAAAAATCCGTTCTATTACAAATACCTCGATTACTCATCGTTATTTTTATATATGTTTTGTACTCAACTAAATATCGATGTCATTTTTTGAATACGCCATTATTCTATGGCTAGAAATTGGCCTCAATGATTTGGGATCGAGGGGGATTATCCCTCTTTATCCTGCCTCATCTCGTGTAGGCCTGGACAGCCTTCGTAGGTGGGCCCCATCCGTCGTCTACCCCAACCGCAAATGCGGCCGGTGTAGGCGCTTTGTGGGACCTCCTTTTGTCCTGGCTGGGCCCCGCCGGCTAGGGCCCTTTCTTCTGGCGCTCTTCTTGCTTCGCCTCTCGTCTGTGTAAACCCCGGGGGTAGTGTCATGTTTATGTGTGGTATGGTTGGGTAGGGTAGTGCGGCTATGCAGCCTGGGATGCGCTTTGCTAAGGTGGCCCTTAGGCTAGCGCGGGAGGGGAGGGGTAAGGAGGGTATGGGGGGTGTGTATGTGTGTGTGTGTCGTTGTCTTCGTTTCTTGATCCTGGCTGTCTCTGAAACAGAAAAGGTTAGCGGGCAGGGGGGGGGGTCATTGGGGTGGTCACCCAGGGTCAAAAAGTTGGTGTCTAGGTCTTTTGTGTTTGTCGGTCACGTCGGGTACGTAGTCAACGGCTTGCCTGAGGAGGGGATTGTCATGTCTAGCGGCTACGTCAAATCGTTTCTCCGCGTTTTGTCTTATTGTCTGTGTAGCGTTTGTGTATTGTAAGTCTCGTAATATGTCAGTGTTTCTTACGTACCAGGGCGCGTCGGTGGCCGTGCGAAGGGCTATGTTTTCCACAGCCTGTAATGACTTTAAGTGGCTTTTTGCCGCGTGACCCCACGCCGTGGAGGCGTAGGTTAGCTGCGGTTGAAGTACCACCTTGATAAGCGTTCGCTTATTCCTTAAACTGAGGGTGTTTCCACCTTTGAGTAAGGGATAGAGCCTAGCCCTGGTGGTCTTCGCTCGCGCCACCGTCTCCACGATGTGCGGTTTCCACGTGAGACGCTGGTCCATCGTCACGCCCAGGTATCGTGTTTGTCGATTCCAGGAGATAGGTTCCTGGGATAGTGTCAGTCTGTCGAGGTTTTGTGGGATTTTTCGTTTGGTAAAAAGGATAGCCGAACTTTTGTTGGGATTAATTTTGACTTTCCACCTGTTGCACCAGGTTTCAAGTTGGTCTAAGGAGTTTTGGAGGAGGGAGACGGAATATCTAGGATCTACGGATTGGGATGTGATTGTCAGGTCGTCGGCGTATAAGTATATGTTGGTGTTGGGGGGATGTGGGATGTCGGAGTTGTAAATGGTGTATAGGTGTGGAGACAGGACGGTGCCCTGGGGGACACCGGCCTCCATGGGACGATTTGGATGCGGAATTTTCGGTGGTGTAGGTAGGATTTTATGAGTTTGGTAAAGGATATGGGATATTGGTTGGTGAGCATTTTCAACAGTAGGCCTTCATGCCAAACCGTATCGAAGGCCTTTGCGACATCCAGGAAGACAGCAATTTTTTGAATACAGTTTATCTAGTAGGTTAAACAGGTTAGACTGCTTGTATCCAGAAAATCGGCTAACGTTTTAGGGATTTATATTTTTAATATTGGTATTGATGACGTATCGTATGACCATTGATAACGAAGAGACGATGGCGTATTATAGAAATATTATGGCTGTAAGTGGCGTTGATTTTGTGTAAATCTAAAAACTATGCTTTAATTTTCATAGTTACTTGAGGATTTTCGAGTCATATTAAAGTGAATGTATCCATACAGTACCGTACTATAATTTGGAAAAGGTTTCTAAACATAACTTTAGAGGTAATTATCGTTTGTTATGAGTAAAACTATTTTTGATAATTTGTTATTTACATTCTAAATATTTTTGGTGCTATGTTAACATGTTGATAATTAATGAGTATTTCTTAACTGTAACTTATTGCAGGTAATAATGGAGAATCCAAATAAAGAAACTATTACAGAAACAGTAGTTTTTAATCAAGAAGCAAATCCCAATTCGTGTACTACTGAAGTTGTTGATAATAGTCCTGAAATAATATCCGAAAATATTGAACCAACTTCAAGTAATGTTTTGACAGATATTAAATTGAGTGATGAACAACCTTCTAATGCAGTAGCACATAATAACTATCTGGAAACAAATTCAGAAAATGTTGATTTTCATAGTAATGAAGTTAGTACAGACAATAATGCTGGAGACCTTGAAGTAAATAAAAGTGATAACACTGAGATAATAGCACAAACTGAAACAGTGTCGGAAACAACTACAGTCACAGAAAAATATGAAGAATATGTATCAATCTCGCAGCATGAAGAAAAAGATGGTCAGTCAACTGAGTATGTCAGTCGGTATGTGTTGGAAGAAAACACAGACAGTGTCTATATATCTGATGTACAGGATGAAAATTTGGATTCATCGGGACAAGTTCATTCGGAAGCTGTTTCATCGGATGAAAATCAGTTGAATGAAGTCCCTGATCAAGTGATTCAACAGAATGTAATTGTTTCAACTGAATCAAATGAACATAAATTAAGTGAAACAAGTGTAGTATCCGAATATTCTGCAGATCAAGCAGATGCTGAAAATTGGCCTCAACTCGGACCTCAATTGGAACCGGCACCTGAAAATCAGGATGAAAATCAATCAGATAAAAATATTCCAAAACATTTAAATTTGAAAGATAACATTAAATTTGTAGATGATGTAGAAACTCAAAACACAGTTGACAGTGATAGGAATGAGAAGTCGGGCCAAGAAAACCTAATGAGTGCGAATGAGAATGAAATGTTAGTAGGTGATATAAGTGAAAATATGGAAGAACCTCCTAAAGATAGTGAGGATAAGTGTGAGTATAACGTTAAACAAGAGACACATTTTACAGACATTGATGATGATGATAGAAATAAAGAACAAGAAATCCGTAATGTAAATGACTTGATAAATGAGTCTTCAGCACATGACCAGGTTATTTGCTCTAATGATGAAATTATAGAAAATGTCGATATACCCGATGAACCTGCTGTCTCTTCAGAAAGTATCTCTGTTGAAAGTTATACTCTTGCTGAAGGAATGGAAGTAACTGAAATTCAGGACGGAGAATATACCATTGTGGAAGGTCCAAGTTCGTTAGATATTACAGCTAATCAGTTAGACGAGTCTGGTCATTCAGGAGAGACTTGGGTTTTACTTTCAAATAACGAAAATTCTGAAGATAGCCAATTGGAAACAGTTGCCGACGAACAAAATGAGATGTATTTAAGTGAAGTAAGAAGTGAGGCAGAGTCACGTCAATCTGTCAATAGTCAGACCTCGGACATTAAACCAAGAAGGGGTCGAAAACCAACATATGATATACCGATGCACGTTCTTGGTCACGATATTTCCAAACCAATGGAAACTGTGCCTAACGGAAGGTCGTTGCCAAAGCCTCGCCTTGGCGTTAAAGTGCCATATCGTAATCTGACTTCACAGATTGTATCGAAAGCTGAAATAGAGAAAGAAGTTATGGAACGTGCACGTTTAAAACAGGAACAGGTCAGTTCTAGGGCTGATGTTATTTTTGCAAGGAAATTAACTCAAAGATTGGCCAGAAAAATAGCACCTTCACCGGACCCTCCTAAAAAACCCGTTGAAACTAGGAAATCAAAAGAAGGCAGTGCTCAAATTCAAAGGAAAGAAACTGAAACAGTTCCTGAAGATAGAAGTGAAATCGAGAACAGTCAAAGCCAGGATAATTCAAAGATCCATAATGATTCCGATCTCTTAGCAATTTTAGAAGGCGAAGGCGAAGAAATGCCAGTTTTACCTAAAGAAGTTCCACTGCCTGTTGAAGTGGACGATTCTAACCTAAAGATGCTTGAGCGAGAAATTGCCTTACAACAGTTGCAAGAGTTACCCCATCAAGCTCCTAAGCATAGGATTTACAGAGGTCGTCAAATTAAAACTGATGGAAAAGCTCCTGTACTTATTCCAGAAGCTTCAATATCAAAATCTAAAAGTTCCAATAAATCTGATGATGGGGCAAACCAATCACCAATTTCAAACCAGAAAGCGAAAGATGACCAACCTGCAAATGTATTGTCTGATAAGGAAAATGAAACTGTAAGACAATCCGTTCCCAAAGATGTTCCATCTGCTTCACCACCTAAAAAAGATCAGAGTAATGCTGAAATACTCTCTTCTCCTAAAAAACAACCGATTGAAATCGAACCACAAGTTAAAGTCAATATGGTACTCAAAACATACTCCAGGAAACGGAAGACCATCGAGTTACCAGACGCATTGATTGATTCTCCGTTACCAAAAAAGACGATGCTTGCTGAAAGTGAAATTAAACTAGAAAAACCAGATACCCCAGCACCTACCAATGTTTACGTAACGAAAAGTTCAAGAGTAATAAAAAAAAAGGTTATTTGGGATCCTGATGAAACTCCAACGAGATCCCCAAAATCTGTAACAAAAACTGATGTTCAGTCACCCAAAACTGTTGCAATTAAAACTGCAAAAATTGTCGAGAAAGTTCCCAATTTGGAGCAGATTCCTGAAAAAAAACCTGTATCTGAAAAACTAGTAAAAGAAAAACTGGAGAAAAAGTCTATTGAGAAAATATCTAGCAAAAAAAGGACAGCATCTCCAAATGAAAGAAAGGTTATTGTATTAAAAAGTGATGTATCAAAAGGTGATATTTCGAAAAGTGATGTTTTAAAAGGTAAAACTCCTGTAAAGAGCAAGAAGCTTCGATCAGAAGTGGATAAACTACTTATGGATGAAGGGGCAGTAAAAATGCTCTACGATCTCAAAAACAATGAGGAGTCGGTACCAAAAAAGAAAAAGGATGTGTATTCTGTAGAAAAAGCTCATAAAGAAATAATGAAAAAGGCCAATGAAATAAAAAGCGATTTACAACAAAATACGAGTAACGAATCACCAAAATCATTAAGGAAGAAAGAAAGTTTTACGCCATCTCCTCTTAAACCAGCACAAATTACGTACAATACAGAAAGGAAAATGTCGAAAGATTCTACTCGCAGTTCACTGCACACGCCTCCAGGCTCACCGGCATATTCTTTCCCACACGGTCAGAGTTCCATGTTGGTTAGGAGAAGGTCAAGCAGTTCAATTTCTAGTAGTGATGAAGTTGTCGAGAGTGACATTTCAAAAACTTCAAGGAAAAAACTTACTTCATCAGAAACCCCTAAAATTAAAAAAATTAAGAAAAACGATTCAAATGAAGAATCACAAAAATTGTCTGAAGTGAAAGACCCCCCAGAAAAACCTGCTTTGGTAGAAAACAAATTATCTTCATATAAATCGTTTACTATCAAGAGAATAAATAAACACATTACTATCGACTTGAATTATGTCGATGAAAACTGCTATTGTACAGCCCAAGTAATAAATTCAATTAAAAACTATTTGTATATATTTTATTGATTCTCGTTCCAGGTTCTGGAAGAATTAACTACTGCTTTGAAGAAATTTGCAAAGGAAAAAGATTGTCACATTGTATCTATAACATCAAATTCAAAAGCATTTTGCTTAGGATTGGACTACACTTCTCTAATATCTGATAAAGAGGATGTACGAAAAGAGGTTGCCACACAATTAGCGGAAAAAGTTAGGTAATGTATATGTCAAATTTTTATAACTGATTTAACCATTGATTTTCTGCATTTTTTAAAATAGATAGCTTGGGTCATATGCCTTTTGTCGAATTATAATATATTTATATTAATTGAAAAACTAAAGTTTAAACGTTTTTTTTTTAAATAGATCGTAATAGTTCACATAAAGACTTACAAATTTGCTTCTCACTACAGGGGTCTCAGAAACGGTAAGAGATACGAACTAGCTAAATGGGGGCAAAGATGCGTAATCAGGGGACCAACATTATATCTCTAAAAAAGCATGACAGATGTATTGGTATGAATATCCTGAAAACAATTAGATTGGAATTTGTTTGAATTTCGAGCACTTGAGATCAGATTTCCAAAATTTCGTCTTTTTTCAAATATTTCGAAAACTAATCATGTTAGTCTTGATTTTTTAGAGGCATAATGTTGGGCCCCTGATTAATCAACTTTGCTCCCATTTAAGCTGGTTCGTATCTCTTACCGACCGTTTTCGAGATCCCTCTAGTGAGAAGCGAATTTGTAACACCCTGTATATTTATGACCTTTAACTCTTGCAAATTTTGTTCCTGCTACAATTTTTTTTGGTTTCAGTTTTTAAAAATCAGTATTTTGTTATCAATAACACATTATTTTATATCCTTTCCTTTAGCCAAGGCTGCCATTTTTTTTTCTTGTATAAATTAGATGAAATAGTCCACGGGCTCACGTACAAAGAAAAAAATGATTACCAGCAAGCTGTAACTTTGCGTGTAGCTTAAGTTTGATGAGTCTCCCAAGATTTGACTACGAGGAAAATTCAACAGTGGTAAGTTTTCCCGTGATTTTCAGGAAAACGTCAATCTGGCATAAACATGGAATGTTATGACCAGCACTTTTTTTTTTAAGTTTAAATGAGATATATATTTTTTAAACCCCCCAAAAAATTTGTCCGACAAAAATGTTGGCATTTTGAGTTTGTCCCCCTCCCCAAATATGTCGATTTGGTGACATTAAGATTGGTGACAACCAGCAAGCTGATTTTTCTGGGAGGGTTTGGTAATAAGATTTGAAATGAAGGTATCTTATTGTCCGACAAAATTCTTGAGAAGTTTTTGCAGTCTGACGCCCCGAAGATGTCGATTTAACGACAACATGGTTGGTGATAACCAGCAATCTGGTTTTGATTTTTTTCTCTAATAATAATTGAAATGTATAACACAATAATATACTTGTCCGCCAAAAAGATTGGAAAATTTACCTTAAAAATGGGAAAAATAACTATTTTTGTGGTACCTAATGTTTGTTTCCTTATAAAATAATAATTTTTTTAATTAAAAAATACAGAAGAATAAATAAGAAAATTATCTTGTTAACAGGAGCAACAGAAATTCATAAATAATTATGTCTATAAAAATTAATTTAATTAATCTCCATCAAAATGATTTCTTTGTTTAAAAAACTTATATGTACATTTTATTTTATAAACTGTCAAAACTATTTTATAAAAAATGGTAACTGTAAAATTAATGCATAAATTTTTGCTTGTTTTTTTAAATTAAAATTTGCAGTCTTGTTTTGACAAACAGTTTACACATAGTTTTGTTCTTGAAAAACCAATAAAACCAATTTTAAAAATATTTTGAATCCACCGTGCGTTCTCTATTTCTTTTCTCAAGGAATCCACATAGATGCATGCATTAACACGAAAAAGAATTTCGCCTGCACTCTGCGTATATCCTATAAGTACGTGCACACGGTTCACAGTCTCGTGCGTGCCTTGTGGTAAAAATTTCGTAAATCATGGAGTGTTTTGTTTGTGTAATTGTGGAAATGATAAATCAAGAGAAAAAAGTGAAAAGTAAAAAAAATTAATTAATCAATAATTTTATAACATATTAATTAACAATTTTTAATATTTACTATTCGGTTTTAAAATATTATTCTGCATTATCCACTTAATAAGGTACAATTGAAATGCAACAATTTTGTGTTAATTAAATTTCTAAATGTTCAGATATTGCAACTTTTTTGTAATTGTATAAAAAAATTAGTCACATTTATTTTGAAATTTAAACAAATTTTTTTTTATTCATATATTTTTTTTATTAAATACTATAAATTTTTCTTCTACATCATGTGTAAATATTGAAACCGCAAAATTTTATCATTTAATTTTGTCGGACAAGCAAAAAAAAATTATAATTTTGTCGGACAATTAAATTCTCAGATTAATATTGCTTTTTTTTAAATACCGAAGCTTTTATCCGACAGCTGGTTATAACCAACCATGTCGTTAAATTGACATCTATAGGACGTCGGACTGCAAAAACTTGTCAAGAATTTTGTCGGACAATAAGATACTTTCATTTCAAATCTTATTACCAAACACTCCCAGAAAAATCAGTTTGCTGGTTGTCACCAACCATAATGTCACCAAATCGACATATTTGGGATGGGGGACAAACTCAAAATGCCAACATTTTTGTCGGACAAATTTTTTGGGGGGTTTAAAAATATATATATCTCATTTAAACTTAAAAAAAAGTGCTGGTCATAACATTCCATGTTTATGCCAGATTGACATGTTTTCCTGAAAATTATGGGAAAACTTACCACTGTTGAATTTTCCTCGTAGTCAGATCTTGGGAAACTCGTCAAACTTAAGCTGCACTCAAAGTTACAGCTTGCTGGTAATAATTTTTTTCTTTGTACGTGGGCCGGTGGACTAAAATGTATCTTTATAAAAATTGATGATGGGGGCATTTTGGGGGGTGTAAAATAAAAATAACATTGTATTATTAAATTCGGAGCAAAAAAATTGCACGTACAAAAAAGTTACAATTTTTTTACTTTTTTGGTAAATGGTTTTCTTTCAAGTAGGTGCTATTTTATTTCTAGGGAATTTCTTCTTTGCCTCTTAAAATTCCCTAAAGTGTTGATTGCCGGAATACAGGGGGAATGTGCTGGATTGGGTGTTACCATGCTTCCGTTATTTGATATGGTTATTGCAAGTGATACAGCTACCTTCAGCACACCTTATGCAAGCTTAGGTTGCGTGGCAGAGGCTGGATTCCTACTGTCTCCACCTATCTTCACCAATCATGGATTAGTAAGTAATGTATAAATATTTTAGAATACAGTGTGTCCAAGATAAGGATATACAGGGTGTTCCATCGGGAACTGCGTCAATCGATATCTAGGAAAGTACTGCTCCGAAAAATTAGAAAATTTGGCAACACGGAAATGTCCCTGGGGCAAACACAACTAAAATATCTAGAACTCCAGCGCCTCCGGTTATACCGGAAGTCGACACCAACTTCGTCATTTTAAACGGGACACCCTATATATTATTGCATTTTCGGATTCTACATGAAATTTGAGGGTCACTTTATTACATATTTCTTATACTTAGGAGTTCTAGAATTTGAGATATTAATATTTAAAGAAAAAATTTGACAGATGCAAGGGTCTGCGGAGATGCTAGTAACTCTTTTCTGGAGCGTGATATCAAGTGAATTTTTGGTTTCTGCAAAAGGGCATAAATAACACTAAATTATAGTATACCAATAAATTAAAACATTTAATAGTGGGTGTTTCATTTTTGCTGTTACATTTTGATAACTTCAAACACCTATAACTTTGTTAACTTAAATGGAACACCTTGTATTTTCTTACTCTGCAGATTGACATTTCCTTTCAAGCTATTGTTCAAGCATTGTTAGGGTTGCCCTTACTACTTTTAGAAATATTTGCAATTTTCTATTTTTTGGAGAGTTTTTCTCGTCACAGACCTGATGTCAAATTGTCCATTACCAGAAACACCACAAAAACAATTGATATAACTTGACAAGTAAGTTGTCAAATTATTGTGTCTGAATAGTTTTTGCCCAAAATGTAAATAAAAATGACTGCGGATTGTGTAAATTATACTAATGAGGATTATTTTATTTTGTTTCTTATTTATGGATAGAAAATGTGAAGTAATTTTAAGAACGTGGAGAATTCACTACTTTTTTCCATAAATAACAAACAAATTAAATTAATTCTCATTAGTATAATTTAAACGATCTCCAGGCATTTTTATTTAAATTTTCAGCAAAGACTTAAGACACAACAATAATTTGACAACTAACTTGACGAATGTCAAGTTATTTCAATTGTTTTTGGAGTGTTTCTGATCATGGCCAATTTGACAACAGGTCTGATATGAGAAAAAGTGTCCAAAAAATAGAAAATTGCAAATATCTCTAAAAGTAGTAACGGCAACCCTAACAATGCTTATATGGCTTGAAAGGAAATTCCAATCTGCATACGACACAGCAGGGTGTTCCATTTAAGTTAACAAAGTTATAACTGTTTGAAGTTATCAAAATGTAACAGCAAAAATGAAATACCTACTATTAAATGTTTTAATTTGTTGGTATACCATAATTTGTTACTGATGTCCTTTGCAGACACCAAAAATTCACTTGATATCACGCTCCGGAAAAGAGTTCCTAGCATCTCCGCGGACCCTTGCATCTGTAAAATGTTTTCTTTAAATATTAATATGTCAAATTCTATAACTCCTAGGTATAGGGAATATTCAATAAAGTGATTCTCAAATTTCACGTAGAATCCGAAAATACAATAATATATAGGGTGTCCCATTTAAAATAACGAAGTTGGTACTGGAGAATTTTGGATATTTTAGTTCTGTTCACCCCAGGGACATTGCCATGCTGCCAAATTTTCACATATTTGGGAGCAGTACTTTCCTAGATATCGATTGATGCAGTTCCCGGTGTGACACCCTGTATGTCTGTAGATATTGAAAATAGTGAAAGATACAGGGTGGCCGAATTAAAAAAGAACTGCCATAAGAGAACAGTTAGTGGTCTTTTTTAAGAATTAGATATTTTGTAAAAACCAAATTTTTCAATTTTCTATTTTATTTTATTTTTCTGATCTAGAGCAAATAGAAGAAACACTTATTCATGACAACTTTACCGAACTTTCTCACGCTAGAGTTAGTTTTGTTGTTCTTTGATTCGTTTTTAATTTAGTATTTAATATTTAAGTATATTTATTTTATTTTAATGTCACTCTTGTGCTGTTTGTGGTAGTGTTATTTTACTGTAGTTTTGATAATAACATAGAGGATCTGTTTACACCATTTTAACCTTTTTCTTATTTAAGTGCAGCTCTTTGAAATATTTGTGCATTAGATTATATTTGAAACCTTATGTATGTGTTATTACTAATCAGTACAATTTTTTAGGCATCTGAACTATTGTATAATACACATAAACTAACAGCTGATGATGTCTTCCGACGTGGTTTAGTCACGAGACTGTGTTGGCCCGAAAAGTATAACGAAACGTTAAAACAAGTTATGATTTCAATATCAAGAGGCTCAAAACAGGTATTATTATTTTCTTTAAAAATATAATGTTATTTCTATTTAAATATTGCTCTTTTTACAAATGAGGGTTGCCTTTTATATTTCGGGAATAGACAATTTGACTTTTTGCCGGTATGCTTACTCAGAACTTTTAACATACAGACGCTACTTGTGTTGTTTACAGTGGATTATCTCAACAACAGTGCATTGATGAACTTAATTCGACTTTTGGCGATGAAGCACCACCAAAAACCAATCGGTGGTATATGAAATTCAGCCGTGTCAGTGATTCGCTCTTTGACGAATTTCTTGAAGGTTGTCCAATATCGGTTGTTCACTTATCATGAGATTGAGGCATCCTTGGACATATGTGGGACCAGTATATATTTAATTTTACATGAACATTATGCTGCCAAAAAAATTTGTTCGCTTTAGTTCTCACATAATTTGACAAATGCTCAAGAAAAGGCTCATGTCGATTGGTCGAAAGAAATGCTCAAGAAATACATTCGCGTGTTTGAATAAATGTCTATGACATCATAACAAATGACGAATCATGGATCTATGCTTGTGAGCATGTGGTCTCTCAACTTGAGCTAAATCCAACAAAAGTTGTTTCCGCACGAAGTATTTCTAAGCAAATCGTCGCCTGTTTTTTTGAAAAAACAGGGCTTGTAACAGTACCTTTAGTGCAACGTCAGACAATCAATTCCGAATGAATGGTACATAACTGTTTGTTTGCCAGAAGTTCTCAAAAAAATAAGGGCAACCAACTGCTGACCATGCATTATTCTTTACCAGGGCAATGCGAGCTCTCACACATCGGCTCAAACAAAGTAACTGAAAAAGTCGAATTGATGAGTCATCTGCCATACGGCCCTGATTTGGCACCCAATGACTTTTTTATTCCCACACGTCAAAAATAAATTATCAGGTCAAAGTTTTCCAACGCATGATGAAGCAGTTGATGCGTTCAAAATGCATGTTTTGGAGGTACCTGAATCGGAATGGAAAAAAGTGCTTTGATAATTGGTTCAAGTGCATGCAAAAGTGTATTGATTGATCTTCATGGAGAAAATTTTTAAAAACAATACAGCTATATACGATAATTAATTTCTTTTTTTGTTCTCTATTCCCAAAATGTACAAGGCAATCCTCGTACCTACTATTATAGGCCAATCAATAAAGCATTAAATCAGTGATTTTGTGACAAAAATACTATTAGCAAACGGACTGTGCCATCATATAAAAGATAGTCTGTACTACCTCAATTTTTATACAAAAAAACATTTTTTGTTTGTTTTTTGCTTATAAAACCTAAACTAATGAAGCAATCTGAATGTTATAAACAGACAATTTGTAGAGAACAGAAATACAATTAAAATGAGAGGTCGATCGATCCGATCGGATAATTAGAAAGAAGAAAACCTGTAAAAATCGGAAAATTTTAGGTTTTTTAAAAAATTCATTACTCTGCCATTTTTTAAGTTGTACGGCACAAATCAGACGCTGTCGGACCATTTGCTTTGGCACAATTGCAATTTGAATTTTTTGGTGTACTATTTTGTAAAATTTCTGTCTGCGTTAGAGGTGGTACAATTTTAATTTTTCAGCCAGATTTTAAAAGTACGGTAGAACCCCTCACATCCTCCAGGTCGGAATCTCGGAATATCCGACTCCTCGGGATATCCGTCATATTTCTGTTTACCCATACATTTTTTTCAATAAACATGTACATTTACTTATGTATGTACATAAATACTCGTTTATGTGAGTTTTTATTTATTTTTTGTTGTTCCTCGGATTATCTCTGGTCTCGTGGGTGACGGATATGAGGGCTATGAATGTAGAAGTAATGGGTTATCCATTTTCTCCTTGGGAAAGTAAAGTTTAAAAAACACATTGAATATTTAAATTTCGATGGAACTTTTATTTCATAATAAAGTTTGGACTATGCCATTATGCGTGAAAAACAATATAATTCAAATGTCCTCCACGGAACCGTTTGCAGGACTCAATCTTTTTGAGGTAATTTTCGAAGACTTTTTCACACAATTCGGGCATAACTTGACGTATCTCGTTCTTCAATTACTCCAAAGTTGTGGGATTGTTCGCCAAACCACGGTCTTTCGCATAGCCTCACAAAAATAAATCCAAAGGCGTTAAATCGTAGGATTTTGGTGGCCAAGCCACATCGCCGAATTTCGAAATTACGCGTACTGGGAATTTCTCGTGCAATAGAGCCATAATTGGCTGCGTTGTGTAGTATGTGGCCCCATTTTGTTGAAATCACGTATCGTCCAGGTCAAAATCTTCAATTTCAGGCCAAAAAAAGTCGATGATCATTGCGGCATACCGCTGAGAATTGACGGTAATGGTGGCTTCTTCGTCGTTCTCGAAGAAGTACAGCTTGACGACGCCGTGCACACCAAACAGTCACTTTCTGCGGGTCCAATGGTTTCTCAGCGGTCACTTGTGGCTGCTCACTACCCAAGATTTGGAAATTTTGCTTATTAACATAGCAGCCGAGCGTGAAATGGGCTTCATCATTGAAGAAGATTTTCCTCGAAAAATCAGGTCGGTGGTCTGTTGTTCTAACACCCAATTGGTGTACTCACGGCGCAATCTATGATCAGCCGGCTTGAGTTCTTACGGGAGAACTTTATACGGATGAAGATGCAAGTCCAAATGCAAAATGTGCCACAATGTGCCGTATGACAGGCCCCAATGCGACTTGGAGTCGAAAGATTCGGGTCATCGTTAACACTTTCACTCACAGCAGCTATGTTTTCGGTTGAACGGGCAAACGATGATGCACAGGTCTTACGATGTCTGTTACCGAATCAGTCTCTTGGAATTTTCTCACTGTATTGGTGGTTGTTTGCTGGGATGGACGATTATGTCAATCAAAATCATCGCGTAATGCGCGAAATACAGCCACCGAAGAGCTTGTTTGGTCGTAAAACGTTCCATATTGTGAAATGGCAATCCTTTAACTAAACAAATACCGGTCTGGATGATAGTGAAATTTGACAAATATCAATTGGCAGGGCTTTACTATCCCAAGCTCAAAATGGATAACCCTGTATAATACTACAAAATGTATATTCTAATTTTCCTATAAAATGATGCAAAATAGGTGAGAAATTTCTCCAAACATGTTCAAAAACGGCAAACGCGCGTACGCGTCGTGTAGGGGGGAAAGATCGGGAGATGAGGGGCAGTGGATACAAGGTCTGTCCTTAAAGCAGTCGGACTGAGTCAATTACAGAGAGTCAATTATGAAACGTTTATTGACAGAAATAATACATGTGCTCAATATTGTTTTAACGTTTCCACCGAGCCGTGTTGGTGTCTTTTCAGTATGGTTTTGAGGCAGGGGAAGAGGAAAAAGCCTTGTGGGGCAACGTCGGGACTGTAGGGTGACTGAGGCAGGGTTGCGATATTGTGTTGAGCCAGGTACGCCGCCACGCGGAAGGCTGTGTGGCTCGGCGCATTTTCGTGATGGAGCTGCCAGCAGTTGGCAATGGCTGGGCGGACGCGGACTATGCGTTTTCTCAGCTGTTTAAGGACCTTCACGTACAAAACTGCATTAACGGTTTTTCCTCATGGCACAAATTCCCTGTGGATTATTCTTTTTGAATTGAAAAAGCAAATGAGCATGCTTTTCTGCTTCGACTTACTCATGCGCGCCTTTTTCTGGCGTGGGGACGTTGAAGTGTGCCATTCCGCGCTTTGACGTTTGGTTTCGGGGTCATGTTCAAACGTCCACGTCTCGTCCCCAGTAACCACATTGTTTAAAAAGTTTGGATTTTCAATTACTTCGTCAAGAAGATCCTGGCAGATCCGTTTGCGAACTCCCTTTTGCTCGCCTCTCAGCACTCGTGGCACCAACTTCTCGCAGATCTTCCTCATTTGCAATTTTTCGCTCACAATTTCGTGCACTTGGGTTTTGGCGATGCCAAGTTTATCGCGGCAATCATGCGAACAGTCAATCTGTGGTCACTGTCCAGCAAATTCTTCACTCTTGCCACATTTTCGTCAGTTTTGGAGCTTGAAGGTCGTCCTGAACGTGCATCGTCTTGAACTTCCTCTCTCCCCTCGCGAAACACCTTGTGTCAGTCGAAACCACTCGATCTACCCATGGCGTTATCACCGTAAGCCGTCTTGATCATATCATGAGTCTCTTTACCGGTTTCGCCGAGCTTAACGCAAAATTCGATGGCGTAGCGCTGTTCCAAAAGATGAGCGATGGCGCAGCGTGACGAGGCCACTTGCGCAGGTTACGGAGATGAGCAATCTACACTCCACTATGGCTGGGAGTTGACTGCCGCTGGCTTCCAGCCTTTCCTTAGACCCCCCCTTCACCAACACCAGGGGTAGAAATCTCCGGCAGTCCGTCCGCCTGCCCTGGAAAAAATCAGTCCAACTACTTTAAGGACAGACCCTGTATATAGATATACAATTTATCATATTGTCAACAACCTGAAGCAGCTGCTTTTTACACCGAACTTAAGCTGCTTTACTTAAGCATGCAGTGAGAGAGTGGTAAGAATACACGGAATCACAATGATGTGAAACCTGTGGACATTTCCGGTTTTCAATTTCAAAAAATTCAAATTGCAATTATGCCAAAGCTAATGGTCCCACAGCGCCTGCTTTGTGCACACTTAAAGTACATATAATTCACTACTTTCGTGCACAGGGTCAGCTCTACAACTTAAAAAATGGCGGAGTAATTAAAAAAACGCTGAAGTTTCCAATTTTTCCGGGTTTTCTTTCATTTCTAATTATCCGATCGTTTTATTCGTATTTCGGTTCTCTACAAATTGTCTCTTCATAGCATTCAGATTGCTTTGTTGGTTTAGGTTTTATAAGTAAAAATCTAAAAAAACGCGTTTTTTTACATAAAAATGTTTATAAAAAATTAATAAGTGGGAAATTGGAGTAGCAAACATATAAGCATATATGTATATACAGACTGTCTTTTATATGATGTAAAGCTGGGAATATTTTGACAAAACAAATACCAAATAGTATTTTAAATATAAAATACTATTTTGTATTTTGTAATTAAAATACTTTTGTTATAACCCCAAATATATTTTGTATTTCACATACTTTAATGAAGTATTTTGTATTTTGTATTTTAAAAAAGTATTTAAAATCTTCTAAGAGTAATTTAAATACTCTTGAGTATTTAAATTACTCGAAGTATTTAAAATACCCAAAACATCTACCAAAACCAAATACTTTTTGCCTGTTACGACTGGTACAACACGCGCTAAGAAAAATTACCCACCTGCACGCCTGGATTTAGCGCATTCTACTCTGCATTCTGCAATGTGTTATGTTATTATTATTCTTTCTACTACCTTTTAGGTCACTATCATTACTAGTCAAGTCAGTAGTCAATCATCAAAATTTAAAATTAACTTATTTTATCGTTAATGGGCTATTCTAAGAAAAACTAATGAAAAATTTTGAGTGAATTAAATATTCTGCATCTTAGTAATCCAAATGACAATTATTGTTTCCAGACTCGTGTCCAGATTTTATTTTTTTTAAATTTTTTGATGATCTTGAAATCGGGCTTGCCTTGCACATACATTATATTTTTTTAAGTCACATCTTAACAGTTCCAGTTTTAATATTTCACAAAAATATTTTAAATACTGGTATGAATATTTTCAATATACAGGGTGTTACAATGTTCACTTCTCACTACAGGGATCTCGGAAACGGTAAGAGATACGAACTAGCTTAAATGGGGGCAAATAAGTTGTATAATCAGGGGACCAACATTATGCCTCTAAAAAATCAAGGTTAACATGATTAGTTTCCGAAATAATTGAAAAAACCGAAATTCTGGAAATTTTTGTTTCATTTCAGCATTGAGGTGATATTGAAAAAAGAACACTTTCTTGAGGCAACTTTTTACCCTCTATCGAATGGTATGATCAATTTTTATATATAACGTTTTCTCTCTCCAGAGCCATCATCAATTTCATTTTTTAAATGGAAGTTTTATTACATTTTTTGCAAGCCCAATACCGTACTGCCTCAGACCAAACCAGATTAAGACATTTTGTCGCGAAAAATTCATCTTCTGGATTTCCAAAACTTCGTTTTTTTGCAAATATTTCGGAAACTAATCATGTTAGCTTTGATTTTTTAGAGGTGTAATGTTGATTACGCAACTTTGTCCTCATTTAAGCTATTTCATATCTCTTATCGTTTCCGAGATCCCTGTAGTGAGAAGCGAATTTGTAACAGTCTGTATTTAATATTTAACATACTTAAAAATACTATTTTAAATACTGAAGTAATTTATATTTAAAATACTTTGTCAAAGAAGTATTTTGTTCTTGAGTATTTTAAAATACTTTTGTATTAGTATTTTGTAATTTGTATTTTAAATACATTTTAAAAGTATTTTGCCCAGCGTTCATTATGAAGGCATCTTCCGTTTGCTACTAGTATTTTTGTCACAAATAGGCTATTGATTACATCCAAAAAACAGGGTTAAAAGGAACTATGATGTTCAAGCAATTTTATTGTATGGTTCAAATGGTCATTTTAGATGAAAACACCGCAGAGTACTTTAAATTATAGGGTGGAAATTTGAGATAGGGAAATGCACCCCGTTCAGTTTTTTCATTGTAGCTGGAAAACGAAGCAAAATTCGCTATAGTTCATAGGAAAAATTATTTAGAGAATTGAATTTCCCATCGAAATAGCTTATTTAAAAAATTTAAAAGGAAAATGTTATGGAAAAAATCGTTAATAAACAATTTGAAAAAAAATTAGATTTTCTGATTTTTTTTACTTTTTTGCCTCTAGTTTTTTTTTTTTGAGTAAAGATAGGTATAGGCATTGCTTCATAGAAAAAAAAGTAGATAAAATTTCCTTCAAAACAAGAGGTTGTAAAATATTTTTGGATGAAAATTGACTGATATGTGGCCGCTCAAACTTAGCCAATTTTTCGATTTTTGTCGCGTTTACCCTTATACGTTTTAATTTTCATTTTTTTGCAAAAAAGGAAGGAAATAAGATGTACAAGGATTTTCACCACATTACTTGTTCGAAGGGTCATTAAAAATGAAAACACGGCGGGGTACTATTAAATTAGAGGGTTGAAATTGAAGATAGGGGTGAAAAGCACTTTTACAGTTTTTTAAATATAGCAAGAATACGAAGCAAAATTTCGGTATAGTTCATAGGAAAAATTTTGTAGGGAATTGAATTTCTCATCGAAGTGGCTTATTTAAAATATGTAAAAGGAAAATTTTATGCTAAAAATCGTTAATAAACAATTTTAAAGAAAGGAAAAAATAAGATTTTTAAATTTTTTACACTTCTGTTTATAACCTCAAGTAATGTCCTAATACAAATTTTAAAATAAACATTTCAATTCTTACTCGATATGTATAGCTACTTCCTACCTCAAAAATTGAAATTTTGATTTTAAAATTTGTATTAGGATATTATTTGAGGTTATAAACAGATTTGTTTTATAAAAATGTTGTGTAAAATAATAAATAATGGTACTTCTACCCTGTATATCTAATTTAAGATATTTGTATGACAATCTCATTTTTTCGAAGGGCAGAACTTTTTACAAAGGGTGACATTTTTCGATAAAGTCAAAAACAAAAGACTTTCTCCTCTTGTCAACTTCATCCGTGGACACAATGTATATACATTAATAATAAACTTAAATTGATATTGTACTTAAATTCTCAAGTTTCTACTAAACTATTTTATTAAAAAGTAAAAAAAAATCAAAAAATCTTATTTTTGCCTTCTTTAAAATTGTTTATTAACGATTTTTAGCAGAAAAATTTCCTTTTACATTTTTTAAATAAGCTATTTCGATGAGAAATTCAATTCTCTACACAATTTCTCCTATGAACTATACCGAAATTTTGTTTCGTTTTCGTGCTATATTTAAAAAACTGCAAAAGTGCATTTTCACCCGTATCTTCAATATCAATTTCTAATTTAATAGTACTCTGCCGTGTTTTCATTTTTAATGACCCTTCGAACAAGTAATGTGAAAATCCTTGAATGTCTTATTTCCTTCCTTTTTTGCAAAAAATGAGAATTAAAACGTATAAGGGTAAACGCAACGAAAATCGAAAAATTGGTTTGAGTGGCCATATATCAGTCAATTTTCATTCAAAAATACTTTACAACCTCTTGTTTTAAAGGAAATTGTATCTATTTTTTTTTCTATTAACAATTTTTTAGTATAAAATTTTCCTTTTTTAAATTTTTTAAATAAGCTATTTCTATGGGAAATTCAATTCTCTAAACAATTTTTCCTATGAACTATAGTGGAATTTTGCTTCGTTTCCGAGCTACAATTAAAAAACTGAAAAGGGTGCATTTTCAACCCTATCTCCAATTTCCACCCTCTTATTTAATAGCACTCCGCGGTTTCTTCATCTAAAATGACCATTTGAACGATTCATGTAATAAAATATCTTGAACTAGTTCCTTTTAAAATCCTATATTCAATAGCCTAAAACAAAACCTTAATTGATTGGCCTATTATGTTATAATTTTGTTACAGAGTTTAGTGGCAACTAAGAAACAATTACGTAGGCATCTAGTACAAACGACAGAAGCTGCTATAAATTCAGAGACCAAGGTATTGGTCGAGCATTGGATAAGTTCGGAGTGTCAAAAGAACTTTTCCCAGATAAACGGGGGCACAGCCGAATAATCGAGAATAGTGTCATTATTTTGAATCATAAATGTTGTGGTACAAATGAATTTTATTATAGTAAAAAGTGCAAAATTCAAAACAGACGTTGATCAATCCACTGTAACAACTAATTGGTAATTCAAAAAATATTTTTTTATATTTTTCATAAAGTAGCATGTAAGTATATCCTATTTTTAGGATTTAGTTGTTCTAGATAAATAATATTAATGTTTTAATTTAGGATATTTAAAATTATAAGATTTCACTGACTGTTAGTGCAGTAGATGAACATGGTGATTTCCCAAAGATTGGTGCAATTACTAAAATTCTTATATTTCGTAGTTTTTTCTATGGTTGCTTCTGCTAGAGACCACGACTTTTTTCGTTCGTGAAATTTTCCTGTGTAAGAAAAGCATACAACGTAAAACGTACATGTTAGTCTTTTGTTACATTTATTTTGGTATGTTGTATTAGAAACTTCAAAAAGGGTCAGTAAATATTGTATCTTATTTATTCGTCTTTACGTCTATTACGATTAAGACTTTTTAGTAGAAACACAATTTATGCTTGTTAATTTGATTTGTTAATTTTATTAGTATGATTAAACACAATAATTACTTTATGTTTGTCGTTTTATTATACAGGGCGGTCCATGTTTTAATCAGGGAACTTTACCAGGGGACGGAATTAACTAACTCAAGCAAAAAGTTTCGTATGAACGTCGGTCGCAAAATGCTTAATTATTTGTGTTCAAATTAAAGAAAAATGGCACCTCTTCCATTTTCTCCAGACGAACGGTTTTAAATTGTGATTTTTTAATTTTAAAACGGAATTAAAGATAAAGATTAAATCGAAAAAGAACAGTTAATTTGAATTTTTTGTCAGAAATACAATTACCTACACACTGTAATCCCAAAAAATCATTAGCTTAAATATACAGGGTGTTTATTAAGTACTTGTACAAACTTTAAGGGGTGATGCTTTGAGTGATTCTAAGACGAAAAGTTTATATAAACATAGATCCGGTAATGCTTCGTTTTCAAGATGCAGGGTGACAATCTTTTTAAAAAAATCGTTTTTTCTTAAAAATCTTCATAATCCTTTAGTCAATTTTGTTGAAAGGATCCCGCCATAATCTTATGGAAAATGGCTTTCAGTGAAATCGTCTCAATTTTTGATATGAGATAGGTCTTATCAATCTAACTAAAATTCCCAATAGCCACAACCCCCCGTAACGCCTCTTTTTACTTCTAGAGGGCGCTTAACCCCGTCAGAACGAAACACTATATGATGATACGGATTTCAGTTAAATCGTCTGGGTTTTTGATGTGTGATGGGTCTCATCAATCTTACCAAAATTCCCAATTGCCTCCTTTTACCGCCAGATTGTATTGTCAATACAAACAGTATTGTATTGACCATTGCTAGGCGGTTGTTAGAAAAACTACAATTTTTTTATCAAGCTGTGCGATTTTTTTACCGTACGTAATAGGAATCTTTCATTGATCGCAGAAGGTGTGTTTTTAAGTATTTACAGTAGTGGTCGTAGGTAAAATATATAAAAGGTTTTAAAAAGTCAGTGGCGCGCATTTTTTTTTGTCAAAAATATTAGTTAAGGTGCTTCACTGGACGCTACTGGACTTAATCATTTTAGTTAGGGCTAAATTAACCCCTTCCTACTGTAACTGCCAAATTTCTACAAAATCGGCTAGAGGATTATCGAGATTTTTACGAAAAAACAATTTTTTAAAAAAAGTTTGACACCCTGTACCTTGAAAACGAAGCATTACCAGACCTATGTTTATATAAACTTTTCGTCTTAGAATCACTCAAAGATTCACCCCTCGAAGTTTGTAAAAGTACTAAATAAACATCCTATATATTTTTTTCAACTTGTAACTTTATAAAACCGAATTAAACATTTCTTGCCAATGATATGGTTTCTTGTTAATTGAACACATTGAGTTGTATTTTAAATAATATTTCTAACAAAAAAGTTTGAAAAACCTTTTCGAAATATGTGTAATACATAATTGTAGAGCTACTTTTAATTCATTTACTGTTGAAAATAAAAAATCAAAATTCTAATTGGAACAAAATAGAAAACATTTTTTTAGAAATGACATACTGAAAAGTGCCGATCGAATTTGTAGATGAATCGGTAGCATAATTCTGAGGCTCTTAGTAATGTGGAGCCACAATATCTTTGCCTGTGATCGACATATTTGTAAGTCAACCCGGCGAATTTTGACTTCTAATTAAATAAATCGGTGGTCAAGTTTCGTCTGTGTATATCAAACATCCTCAGATATTTCAGAAAAAATTAACTAATTTCCAATTTCAACATCTTGAAAATGAAGTGAGCTGTGGCTCATGTTCATATAAAACCTTTTGCTTAAAATAATTTGTTTTATATAACCCGGTGAAGTTTCACGAATATAACCTGAATCACCCTGTATAGGGTGTGTCTAAAATGTGGTGCAAACTGAGGCAGCAGATAGAAACATAATCTTAAACAAAAAGTTCTCTATGAACGTAGATTCAAAAAGGTTAAGTCAAAAAGCTGTAGGGAGATAAATGTGCTGTGACAAAATCCCTTTTTTTTTCAAATATCCCTTCAATTTTGCAGGTGTATGTAGATTACCTATAATAATTTCTGGAGAAATAGATTTTGCCTCAAACACACTAGCAGAGGTGTTGGATGCGAATGGGGGTTTGTACAAAAAAAAATATTTTGTGTAAAATAATACATCTCTCTGAAAAGCCAAAAGCCCGTTTGTTAGATATTTTTAACCAATTTTCTCAAAAAGTGTGGAAATTATCTATATCCAACAAGAGCAATTTTTTCTGTTCGTTCAGAAAAATGTATTATTTTACCAAAAATGCTGCGAATATTTTGTTTTTGATAAAAAAAATTCCAAATACTTCTTGCACTTCTGGTACTGTCAGTTATGAAAGAACAATTACTTCGCCATGAGATTAATGCAACTGTTGACAATGATGACTATCTCTGTTTTTTCAGTTTGGCATCATAATTTAGAAACGCTCTGTATATTAATTGTAATCGGTAATATAATTCATACGCAAAGATTAATAGAAATACGTGAGGAACTTTTCAATAAATTACTGTGACAAAATTTGCAAAAATAAAATGCAATATGTTTCAGTAGTACCTACGTAATTTATGAAATTATGGTTTTTCTTTCCAAATAAGCTACAAATTGCATGTTTTTTTTTTTCAATTTCTGACTATTATGGTTGTGTATATACTTGTAAAAAGATGTTTTGAATAATTTCAAAATTTGCAGTGGAAAATGAATATAGTTTTGAAACTGTTGTAAAAAAATTGTTAAATTAGCTATTTAGTACCAATAAAAATTTAGAAAAAGGCAAAATTGTTAACCTTTCTCCTTTTCCGACTGATTTCTAATCACTGTTTAAAAATAAGTAGGTACCTTTCATTCACTGGTCGACATGATTCGTGTGGATTCAGGACGAAGTCATTTCGCGAAGATTTTGGCTCGCTGAAACCGAATCTGGCCTCAGAAATGCTCAATCCAGTGGCGGCTCGCCAGGTGACGCAAGTGACGCACCGCTTCAGGTAAAATTTTCGTTTGGTTGTGTAAATTATTTTTAATTTTATATAAATTTTATAATTTAGGTATAATTCTATATTGAAAATGTATTGCGTTTGTTTTATACGCAGAAATAAACAGAATAGTCGCGCGGTAAACGCCTTCTAAGAAAACATTGCCTTCGCTGAGCGCGAACATCAGCCTCGTATATACCATACAACGTATAGTATAAGCAAGTGACGCGCATTGAAACAGTCTGTACGTAGCGTTGTTTACGGCGGTTGTCATGGCAACGAGGCAGCCGCCGCGAGTAAACTACGGCGGCGGCGTGGGGGAACGAGTGACGCGGAAATTGAAGCAGCACTGTCATCGCCCATCGCCTGCCTTTAATTTTTTTATATGTTTTGTGCTTTAAACAGTTTATACAATACGTCGCCCAGTGCACGATTATAACGGTTCTTTGTTAATATTTGTTTTGTATCAATGATTCTAGAAGACGACCTATGCCTTCTCTCGATATGGAAAAAAGGGGGAAGTCAAAAGACAAAGTGTACGTTCGGAAGTTTTGGAATGAATGGTACGTGGAGTATAAGTGGTTGTGTGGAAGTGTTTATTTAAAAAAACTTTTCTGTATGTCGTGTCGTGTGGGTGTAAAGTCGGGCGTGTGGAATAAGGAGGGATTTAACACTTTTGGGAACGTCACGCGAGGCTGTCGTAACCACGAAACTTCTTTGGAACATACAGGTTCGGAAAGTACCAATGGTCCATCTGCCGTTACGTGAGAGCGATAAAGTAAGACATAGAAATCCATGCGATAGAGAAGGATGGCTATAATGAAGGCGTCTCATAGTCACCGCCCGTAGAAATCCGTGCGATAGAGAAAGATGGCTATAATGTAGTCGTGTAATAGTCACCGCCCATTTCGCCCTTCCACAATAAGATCCACTATCGCACGGATTTCTATGACTTACTTTATCGCTCTCACGTAACGGCAGATGGACCATCGGTACTTTCCGACCCTGTACATACGGTGTGCGTTATTATTCGCAAAAGTCCACGAGACGAACTAATATTTCTATTTATTATAAAATCTACATGAAAATTCTCGCGAACGTCAGTTTTTCGGTACTATTGCAAATGCAACTAAAAATTTACATATTCACTGAAAGCCGTTTGACCTTGAAAATTTTAGCCTGCGGCGCTTTTTGTTTTTTTTTCTTTTTAGTCAATCGATGAATATGCTTCACCCATTCTCAATGTCACGAGCCGCCACTGGCTCAATCGCCTAAGGTTTTTGAGATATCCTAACCGAAAAGTGCAAAAACGCGATTTTTACACATATTTGAGGTTATATAATATCGTTTAATAATTTTTTTTTTTACAAAACAGAATAGCATCTTCACGTAGGTACAATCCTTTCTCTTCCCAAGCGAATTTTGAATCGTCTGATTTCCTGTGCCCTTGAGCTATGTAACCTTCAAAATCGGGGTGTAAGAGTCGAGGGTTATATCGTGGCAGGTTACAAGGCTCGAGGGTTAAAGAAATTGGGGTTTAAGTGTCGGCGGTTATAGCGTCGCAGGTTACTGTCTATAACTGTCTAGCTATCTTCAAATCATCATAACTCGCTGAAAAAAAGAAGATATTTGGACGATTTAAAATTCGCTTGGGAAGGGGAAGGATTGTACTTTAATAGGCCCCATACACGATCAAACAATTTGCACAAACTTTTGTTGTACAACTTGGTGATTATACAGGGTGATTCATTAACAATGGGAAAATCGAAAGCTGAAGATAC